>NW_010268153.1:0-26639 GCF_000690775.1 Eurypyga helias
GAGCGCCGGCGGGAGCAGCTGGGGCGGGGTATCGCGCCACGACTCGGCTCCTCAAGGAATCCTTCACCTCCTGCTCTCCGAAGCCGGTGCTGTCCTTCTGGACAACGGGTTTGGATGAACGCAGCGGTTCGGTGTCGCGGCGAGGGGCTGTGAGACCTGCCCTTCAGCCCCGTGTCACGCGTGGCGCCGTCCACGGTGCGGATGCGACGCAGGGAACTGAATTCGGGTTTCCACCGCAAAAATCAGTTTGCTACCCCGTCAGCTGCGTTTGCCCTTCCCGCTATGGGTCACAGAAAAGTATACACCCGGTAGGCAAAACAGGGAGGGCCGAAGTAGTTATTGCTTGTTTCCATGCCGCAACAGGGAAGGTTCTGATCTGCCTCAGAAATGGCGCCACATTCCCACCTGGCCTTACTTCAGGGCCCATGGTATGCTAGAGGAGCAGTATCCCTCCACCGCAGAACCCGACCGAGACACCACTCTCCAGGTCCCACACCGCTTCCGGGGTAGCCACCAGAGGGCAACGCCGGCACAGAATCACTAAGGTTGGAAAAGACGTGTAGGATCTATTCCAACCATCAACCATCACTACATATCCACTAGACCACGTCCTCAAGCACCGTATCTACATACTCCTTGAACATCTCCAGGGATGGTGTCTCCACCACTTCCCTGGGCAGCCTGTTCCAGGGCCTGACCACTCTCTCAGTGAAGAAGTTTTTCCTAATATCTAATCTAAACCTCCCCTGACGCAACTTGAGGCCATTTCCTCTTGCCTATCACCAGTTACCTGGGAGACCAGACCAGCACCCACCTCCCTACAGCCTCCTTTCAGGTAGCTGTAGAGAGCTATCAGGTCTCCCCTCAGCCTCCTTCAGGCATGAACGGATGGGTTTGATTTCAGCCGATTTTTTGGATTCTCCAAAAAAGAAAGATGAAGTCTGGGTGCTGGCGGTGCTGGACGTTGAAGACAGAGTGAAGAACAGTTTGTCAGGGAGTAAAACTGTAGGATTTATCTGTGCCATGTGTGCTGCAAACATAACTTGTCACTACAGAATATGCAAGAGAACTCATACAAGGCATATATTCCTCTGGTATGTCTAGTCTGTGCACAAAGGCTATTAAATAATTTTTAAATTTTACATGGAAGGTGGTAATAACATTGAGCTCTGAGAAAGAACTCATGCATCAATGTGGTGGAGAGTGGACAGAAAGTGGCCCTGAGGAGAAGGACTTGGGGGTACTGGTGGATGAAAAGCTGGACGTGAGCCGGCAGTGTGTGCTGGCAGCCCAGAAAGCAAACTGATCCTAGGCTGCATTGGGAGAAGTGTGGCCAGCAGGTCAAGGGAGGGGATTCTCCCCCTGTACTCTGCTCTGGTGAGACCACACCTGGAGTGCTGCGTCCAGCTCTGGGGCCCTCAACATAAGAACGATATTGACTGGTGTGAGTGAGTCCAGAGGAGTCCACGAAGATGCTCCGAGGGCTGGAGCACCTCTGCTATGGGGACAGGCTGAGAGAGTTGGGCTTGTTCAGCCTGGAGAAGAGAAGGCTCAGGGGAGACCTTATTGCAGCCTTCCAGTACCTGAAGAACTGTATTGGAAGGCTGCAATAAGTGAAGCTGTGGATGCCCCATCCCTGGCTGTCTTCAAGGCCAGACTGGATGAGGCTTTGAGCAACCGGGTCTGGTGGAAGGTGTCCCTGCCCATGGCAGGGGGGTTGGAACTAGATGGTCTTTAAGGTCCCTTCCAACCAAAATGATTCTGTGATTCTATGACTCCTTGCAGGTAGTTGGTGGGTGACTGAAAAAAAAAAAAGAAAAAAATGCAAGAGAAGTGCAAGAAGGTTTGAAGAAAGAAGCCAACAACAACATTAAACAGTTGTAGCTGACTGATATGTAACAATCGTTTCCTGAACAGGGCGTGAAGCCACATTCTTTTTTTATTGTTCTGAACTCAAGGCCTTTATGTGCTTGGAAATGTACTAAAACAGGTATTCTAAAGGAACAATTTCCTAAATGCATCTCCAGCAACAACACACTGACATTGTAGATAAGCAAGGAACAAATTGGTCCAGCACATTTTGAAGCAGGCATCAATATAAAAAAACATAACCAGTACTATGACAGACATTTTTACTTCTTTAAGTCTGCGCCCACGGCAAAAGCTTAGCCAAAATGGTAGGAATTGCTGACATAATTGCAATTTCCACAACTCATGGCAGAAACAGGTGAGAGTTTCTGTTGGAGGGTCAAATAATTAAAATGATTCTCCTTCTCCATCTCAAGCTTCAGAAATACTAGCCTTGTGAGAGAGGAACAAAGTCTCGGGCGGTCCTATCTTGGCATCATACACTGTTCCTTTGTGTGACTTCATCTTATGCAGGAAGTCAAAATACTTACCCAGGTACATCAAAAGAAAGAAAACAAGCAAAGTATACAACCTCAAAAGAAAGCTCTCAACCTTGGAATTCACTTTCTCTATTCAACAGCACATGCATTGCTGACCTTCAGGGCAAACCGCAACACACAACTGTTTATATAACCTTTGCACAATGAGGAACATGCTTTGCTTAATCCCGCTGTGGCATCAAATGCAGGCAATGACATTTTGATCCTTTTTTTTTTTTTTTTAAGGTTCCCTTAACCTGGAAAAGTTTATGAATAAATGAGAAAATGGAATCAAAACTTAATGATGCCAGGGAATCTAAAGCAGAACAGTATACAGGCAAAACCAGTCACCATTTTAAGATAAGTTTCTACATATGTTGGCACACTATCAATTAGAATAATTTGAAGCCATAGAGTTGGTGTCGTTTTTTCTAGTTTCTTTTATAGAGTAGTTTAGACTTAACCATGACAAGCTCCAATTAAGAGGTTAAGAATTTTAGATTGGGAAACATCCTTTTGTTATTCTTGTGAAGCCAAGGTCTTGTATGCACCAGGAAATTTACTAAAATAGATATTCTAAAATAACTGTGTTGATCAGTCCATCCTTAGAGGAGGGTGGAAGGAAGCCTTGGAAAGAAACAGTGAGTAATATTAGCCCTCAGACTTCCCAGAACATTTGTGGGTTTTGTCACGGAGAAAAGATTACAGAAAGATGTTGCAGGTTGCTGAATGCACACACACACGCAGACATGAAATTGTTTAAAGAGAATTTTAAAACCCTGAAAAAAGTGAATAGGCTAAATTATGAATTTCTGCCCACGAGCTCAGAGAGTTCCCTCAGTGGGACAGGAAGGTCAGCTTCAGTCCTAGGGGTGATAAACGTCCCTTAGCTCTCCATCAGTCCATGTGGGAATGCTTCCAAAGGAAGCAGCTCAGGAGGGGGAGCCAACTCTACCATGTAACCTCAGCACAGATAAACGTCTCTTTTTTTGACTTTACAGGAGTATTATGGGACTGGCTATGCCGTGTGTTGTGAATGATGCTGTTTCCTTCTCCCTCTGTCCCCTAAAAGCTTTTCCAACAATTTCTCTTTGAGGAGCTTTGCATGTTATTAGTGGCTACAAATGCTTATGTCATGTTGTTTAATACCTGATCTTATTCAAAACTGTAAATGCTTTGAAGTTATCCTGTTTCCTGGACTATACCACTTTATATTAAACATTCTTGCAAATGCAGAAATGCTTTCATAATAGAAACAAGTAAACCAGGTTTCCCACAAAGACAAAAAAAACCCTTCCAATGAACAAAAAATAATTATCTTATGGGTCATCTCTCTTGATTCACAATACTTAATTCCTATAAAGTCAGCATTAAGTCTGTCAAAGCTATTTTCAGGTAGCATTGAAGTGTGAAAAGTACTCCTGACTTCTGGGAAAATAGAAAAGCATCTGTAATAGAATCAGTTTTCTGATTCTGTGAAGTGTTCTTCACTAAATGCACCACCTCTTATTAAAATTAAATATATTATAGAGACTAATATAGTTCTTAAAACTAGACAACTACGACTGGACTAACCACTGCCGTTTTTTCTTCTTTTCATAAACTAGAGATCAAACACTATCGCAGCTGCTCACATTTTACTGGAATAAACCATTTTCCACAGATCTGCAACCTGAATTTAGCTAACAGTTTCTACAAAAATGCCATTTAAAGACATATGCTTCAATTAATTAGTTAAAATAAATTCAAATAATTAGTTAAAATACATACCTTAAAATATTAGCTTACATATTTTCTTCAGTGTTACATGTAATTATATAAGATTACTCCATGGCTTCATTAACAAAATTATATTTTCGATACTTCTGTAATAAGCTTGGTCTTGCAGGGCTTTATCAACAGATTTAATTGAGGGTAACTGCACCTTATGGAGAGCTGTATGTTAGTCGTTTAGGCTTTAGTCCTGTACTAATATCCATGTAGGCAGATTCTATCCAGATGTATAAATCAATTATCCTCACACACGGATCTGATTTCAAGATCAGGACCGTAGACATCATTTGTGTAATGCACACTTCCCTTTCAACTATCAAGTTAAATTAGATCTAAATAAAACTAAGCTGATGAAATTATGTATGTGTATTTAAGACTGTAAGTCAGTGAGGTATTTTATTACAAGTTAGGTTACTTAAGAAGTTTGCCATTTTTTTCTCAGGACCCATTCTGCTATTTAACATTTATTTTATCTGAATATTATTCACCATATTCTTCATTCTAATAATTGTACTGATTTTGATACATACATTTTTTAAGTGATTGAGACCGTGTATGTATTTTCTTCTTTGAGATACGGTATTACTTACTTAGTTACAACTTTACAAATATCACGTAGTATTTAAACATGGGAGGGAGTAGGTTTAGACCGTAAGTCCTCTATTACATATCCCATTGCTTCCCAGAACAGCATTTAATGGCTTTGGCCTTTGAGTTTAAAACTTATCTGTTTGTCACCACAAGAAGGAAAAGTTTATGTAATAGTTGGACCTCAACAAACTGAATCCCAGATTCTGTTACTGAAGGCTACCTCAAAAACATCAGGACCTGTATTACACTATTACTTTCAGCAGTCTTAGGAGTGCCAAGTAGCTAAACACAACCCTACAACTTGCATCAATGTAGGAAAATCAGTCTGACTTTCAAATCTGACCTAAGATCCTCCCTGTTGGAAGAATGACACTGAATTTTAAGCAAAATCAGTAGAAGGTACAAGAAAACCACATGTACAAAGGTGTGTGTGTATATATATATATATATACACACAATGTTTTTTTAATACAGAACAATTTCAAGGGAAAATGATCCCTCCAAGGGAATGTATCCAGTGGTCTTTACATGTGAGTCCAGCCCCTTCTTGCTAGCTGGACACGTGGTGCCTCCAGCTGGATCATAACCTGAAAAAGAGCCAGAAGGCGTACCTCAGGAGGATCTGGCTCCGACAGAGAATTTTCTGTGTCCTCTCAAACCGACTGTTTTGCTGTTCTCTTCAGCTACATCAAAGAGAGAGACCTAATTCATGCTAGATAATCAATGGACATTCTATGTTTGGTAAATGGAATAATTTTTCTCTCTCTTGGAAGAAAGTTCACAGTAGAAACCAATTACCTTTGGGACCTGAATCTGTCCCCTTTGATGTCAATGTGTAAACAGCACTGGTGGAAAGAGAATTTACCTGTAGGTCTTTATAATCCTCTTGCATCTCTGTAGTATTTGGGAAATAAAGGAAACAGTGAACTGTAGCAACGAACCACAACGATGAAAATCAGATAATGTCACCCACCAGGTAATAAATTGTTCTTGTTCAAAGTAACGGGCTATGAGTAACGCGTGTCACGAATGACAACAGTGGGAAGAAACCTTGGAAGAAGTCTGTTTCTATTCAGTCTTTGTAGGCTTAAAGCACACATAGTATACTTTGAAATAAAAGACACCTCAAAGCGATGGCATTCATAACCCTTATTCTTTGATAGACAAAGTCTTCTTTCTTGGCATAAGCTTTCTTCCCTATCCCTCAAATAGCAGTCAAATTAACGGAACTTTCCTATAGTCTTGAGGAAGTCATAGAATCACAGAATCTTTTAGGTTGGCAAAGGCCTTTAAGATCATTAAGTCCAACTCTTAAAGTCACTAGGCCTGTCTTTACATCCTCTCACTGTCACTGGTTTTTGGTACGTCCTTCTCCTTAAAGTTAGGTCATGGAAAAGACTCCAGTCAGTAAAAAAAAAAAAAAAAAAATTTACATTTAAAATTCTGTTGGAGTCTCTGTTCCACCTTTTTAGGACAGGGTGTTGATGAGTTTTCCTAAGACTTGCGAAAAGAGTATTTACACTGTATATTTCATACAGGGCAAATACAGATTTTGTAAAACAGTGGTAGGAGGATAAAGGGCACCGGTTATTTTCCATGCGATTTGCTAACCAGACTTAACAAAAAGCCTCTGTTTCCCTGGCAGGGCTCTCTCCCCAGGACAACCGGCCAACCTGAGCGCCCTATCTTTGAACTCCTGGAGGGAGTCAAAAGAAAACTCATTAAGGAGGTTTCTCTTCTTTTACCTGAGGCTGTGTTTGTTTTAGGTAAGTATTCTTCAGGAGTTAAGATAAAGGAGGGGCTGAAAGGCCCAGGCGGGTCTGTCCAGCCCGCCACAGACCATCAAACGCTATGGAGGGTGCAGCTGCAGGTCTCTCGCTCCAGGCTGCAGCGGGTCCCATCTGCCACCCCTCACCAGGCACCCAGCGGTGGCCACCCCAGCCCAGGGAGCACCCAGAGAGGTAGGGCAGGGACAGGGAGCCTTTTTTCAGCAGCCTCCCTTTTGAAAACTCCAACTGTGAGTATCATCTGCATGTAACGATGTTGGCATTGAACAGACAAAGGAAAACGGTTTCTGGCTTTAGAAGGAAAGGGCAAAATCTGTCTCTGAAAATGTTTCAGCTGGAACAGGTATTTTATTTATTTTGCCAATATTTTATCCTTTTCAGTCAAGTGTTTCAGAATTTACATATAAATGGAAGTAAATGAAGCCTAAGGCTACGATAACTGATTTATTATTTTTTTAAGTTTATTTACCTTTCATATTTGAAAGCACTTTTCCATTTACCCAAGTTTATGGATCTGTTACACAGAAGCAGAGGTGGAAAGCGCTGTTAAAAAGAGCATCCACAACCGTAGAGTGTGTCCCCCCCCCCAAACAAAAGGCAGACATAGCATCCACCACTGCAGATGCTCTCTTGAGCTAATCAGACTCGATTGCCCATGTCAGTTTAATGCCGGAGTTGCTCACTCAGTAAATAACCACTGACGACACGGAATCTGTGCTTAGACATGCTGTCAGAGAGGGAGGGCTACTGTTTATCTTCTAGCAGTGGTGCATAAATAAGATTTCAGTATTAATTACATCATCAGTTGGAGTTCAATGCAGTCACTTTGAGCTGTGAAGTCTTAAAGGGAAATGACACCTCAGTTAAAAACGTGCGAGCCATTGTCTCGTTTAATCGGATTGTAGACAGAAGACAGACTAATATTGCCATAGGAATCAGATTTACCAGATCCAAATGTGTTGAAAAGAAAAAAAAAATCGTGTTATTACAAAAGATGCCAGCAGAATCTTACAAAAGGAGCTGTTCTGTACGGATATTACCACAAAGAATTAATTGTGGGAATACTATTCTGTCTCAATCTTTCAGCAGTCCTGCTTTATGGAGGCCCTGGATGCTCACAGCAAGAGACGGTGAGATGACAGAGAATCAACAAATGGTGAGCCTAAATTCTGGAGAAAATAATCCTTATAGAAAACAGCTGCAGAAATTGAAACTATTTGAAGTGATGCTTGGTCATCTATTCATGTGTTCTTTCCAGCATTTCACGAGTGGTAGAAAATGTGGTTCAAATTACAATGTTCTGTACATCATAATGGTTAAGAGTATCTCTAATTTTGTATCAGATATAGAATCATTATCAGTTCTTAAAGAGCTGCAGAAAGCACTGCTTACTAAAACAACCTTTGTTTTAACAGCAGCTTTTATTTGCTGAATTATAAAAATATCCTCAGTTTGAAACTTCCAGGCCCAGCACCTACATGATATTTTGTATACAGGCGGGAGTTGGAGTGAAAATAACTTTAAGATGAAATCTGGAAAGCATACTTTCAGGTGCATGATTTCATTGATTGTTTTTTGGGAGGAATATTCTATAGCTAAACCACGTAGGAAATCAATGGCAAATCGGGTTTTAAAGTGGCTCTTTGTGCCAAGTGACACTGAAAGGCACCGTGATTATTAGTTTTACTTTCTCATGCAGGAAGATCTGTTATGCTCAAAAGAACAAAAATAGAGAGAGCTTGAAACACATTGAACATAGGTCCCAATGCTGCAAACTTTAAAAAACATATTGAAATGGTGTTACTGCCGTGCTCAGTTTTAAGCACCTGCCTAAGTTTTTGCAGCATCTGATCCACAGTTACATCTTCAACTTTGCCAAAGGCTCAGCAGGTAAAGACACCAACTCTCCTCAGTGCAAGTCTTCAAAGACTCAACACTTCTACTATGTTCTGAGATGTGCAACACCTTTTTACCTTGTACCTTTTGTCTGCTGAAGATAGAGGTTGTAGCTGCACAGATCTGAGGGAGTGCCATACTCTTCCCAGCAGGTGCCTTAGGAAAGCCTGTAGAAGAACGTCCTTCCCAGCAGCATTCCAAAGCTTTGCAGAGGCACCTGTACATTTGATAAGGATGAGAGGCATCTTACCCTCCTGAGAGCACATGCTTACAGTGATGATTTCAAGAAGCTAAAGTTTCTGAAGTCATGAAGTTGTGATTTGTTACAGAGGTTATGTTTTGTAGAAAATTTCATTCAACCAGCTCAAAAGTTGTAATTCACACCCGGGATTCTGCTCACTTGTGTGAGAGAAACAAGCCATATATGACAGTTTCCACATTCATGTTAACAGCCTGGCATTTCTCCTTTCTGCCAGAAGCTTTTCAGATCCTTCTCATCCATACCTTATGACCCATCCACACTGCTTCAGCACCTTAGAAGCAGCTGTAGTGTGGGACCTAAGGAGGGCTGAGGGAGGGCTTTAGGAGCCCTTTATGCTTTTTAGCAGCAACGGAGCAGAGATGCTTGGACACTTTGTGTGGTGCATGGGTGGGAAGAGGTGCTCACTAATGCACACCTACATCCCACAGCTGTGGAAGGCAAGAGGTGTCTTCTTCAGCAAAGTCACTGAGGTTTCTAGCAGAAGGCCTCCCCAGATGGGTTGAGCACGATGTTTTTGCTAGGTAGTTGCACGCTGACTACTTTTATTTTCTGCAGTGTATACACACAAATGCCAGTGCTTCATAGATCGGCAGACATTCTGAATGCTGGAGAGTGAAGCAAATAAAAGTTTCAATATCCCTTATGTAATTAAAAAATGTTTCAGAACATACATACAAGAATGTTACCTGAGAAATCGAAAGATGCATAACAAGGCACTGAAAAATAAAAGTACTGGTAAAACAATTCAAACTAATAAATTTAAACTAATATTTTTAAGTCTATTGCCAATAAAGTGTTACAATATTCCCTGGAGTTACCTATACATAATACACTTCTCCTTATATAAAAAGTAACACTTTTCCTACTACCTAAATTCAAATACGCTGTTACTTATGCCCCAAGAAAAGCCATAAAAAGTAATTTAAAGTTACTACTGCCATATCTACAACATAATACAAATTAACACTGAACATCTTCTGCTGTATGCAAACAAACTGAGTTAGGTTTTGCAGTTAATTGGCTTTTATCAGAACTGCTTTTCAGAAATGCTGTAGTACAGTCTGAAAAGAAAGAGCATATGTGTGTTTAATCAATATGTATTATCACATATATGATTACGTAAAAACAATATGTATTCGAAAGAGAAGACATTAGAAAATACAGGTCAATAAAGAATACTATTTTAATTTTCATGTAAATATGAAAGGAAAAAAATAACATATGATATCTAACATAGGTATCATGATTGCATCTGCAATGTTCAGACAGATCAGGAGTCCATTTCACTAGGTACTGTGGAAACAAAACGAATGAGTTTCCTGATTAAACACAAAAAAACCCTCAGCAAAACCTGAGCAGCCTGAAGACAAATCATTTTGGCTACAAGACAAGCAGGCAGGTATGAGAGAAATAGGCCCACATAAAAGGTACAGAGAGAATTCTATAGGACCTCTTGCTCAGTCCGTAGCCCAAGGACTTTCTGGGGCCCACCAAAACAGCCATGCTGAAGCCCATTTCCCCAGAAGACAGACGAATTGCTCTGACAGTGGCAAAAGTCACCTTTGTTTGTAGCAGAGTAGAGGGTTTCTGCCTTCTGTGCACTAGAAGCTCTAGTGTAGGAAAGCTAAATCTTCCTATGTTATGCAACATCAAAAGTGTATAGCAATAGAAAAATAGAAAAAAGCCTTGTTTCAAGATATGGAAGAGAATCCATGCGTGTGATAGTGCTCAGTGATTTTGGGAGATGCTTTCTGGTTCACATTCCAGGTTTATAATCCTAACAGGATTTAGTAACGTTAACATTTGAAAATTATTGGGGTTTATTGTGACCTTAATTTGAAGGAATTTATTCTGTGCTAAATTGAATTTTGATATTTGAAATATATATGTAAAATATTTTTTTGCTACCTACTCTGTTGTATCAGAAGTGCTTGCTTTTTTATCCTTGTTTGCATAGAAATATGAGATGCCAGTTGTCTCGTGATTTTACTGTCTGGACTCTTAACATGCTTGTGTGATCTTTGATTACAGTTAAACTTGCTGACTTGAGCATTCCAACTCCAAACTACTGGTTAGTGTAGTTACAGAGGCATTTTATAAAACCCTAACCTTCCAATCCTTTAACCTGACTGAAAATCCTTTTTTATTCCAATCACTGAACTTCCATTTGGCAGTATTGGAATCTACATCAGTCCCTACAGATATTCCATAAGAACTTGAGCAAAATGTACAATATTTCACGGCTTGACGGCTCATAAAACACCCACATTCAAAAGCTTTGTTAAATGTGCAGCTATGGGCAGACTGTGGGCACTTGTATTCCCTGAAGTATGCCTAGTCAGAGTAAACCAACAATGCAGCACATCAAACAAAGCCACATTAGTGTAGAATTTTACAGTTACCTGTAGAAGAAAAAAGCAAAATCTGAATTTTTAGCCTATTCTAAATAATAAATATGTCTCTCTACAGTCAGAACTGGATGGTCAACTAATAAATTTTAGATCAAATGGAGCCCTGGGGTTTCAACATCCAGTGAGGTGAGTTAAATCCTATCACTTGTTACAGGAAAAGTGACACCTTCCAAGACAAGGCATAATCCTTCTCAGATGAATTATCAGTCTGTCTCTGGAGTATCTCTATTTAGTAATGCAGTTTAACTACACACCAGACTCCATGGATTTTTATTCCTCCACAAGGATCATTATCCCTCTGTCAAATTTAATTGAAAACTGGCCAATGTGGAACCAAGAGGAAGAGATGTGCGTACATATGCACACAAAAAATTACACATATGTATACTGAACAGAAATTTTGCTTTAGTGGGAAGGCAGGTGAAAACCAGAAATGTAAATTAAGACAGTACATTTTTCAAAACAAAACAGTAGAAATTTTGAAAGAAATCTCTCTCAGTGTACACCTCCTCTTCCACCAAATCTACCCACAAAAATGACTAAATCAATCCCACTAAAATCAGCTCTCTGCAACAGGCAACCTACCCCAATCTTAATCTGGTGTCTTAATCTGAATTCCAGAATCCTAAAACATTCCTCAAACTTTCCCCCAATTGCATGGGATACTTCCATTCTGAACTGCGCTGAAAAACTAAACCAAACCTAACCAAACCTAACCAAACCTAACCAAACCAACCAAACCATCTTAAGCATGCATCATTGACCTGGCAACATTTTACCAGGCTGGGATCTTGGATAAATTTAGTTAGCAACTTTTATTTTAAAAGACCAGGAACCGTAGGATTTTTCTCTCTCCAAAGAAAGATAAAAATATGTTTTAATACTCAAGCTAGCTTAGCTGGGAAAACATCATATAGTTTTACATTTTCTCTCAAAATATGTTTTCTTATTAGACTTTATTTGCCCAAGTCCAAATCCCAAAAGTTTCTTAATAACATCGGAGAGAAGGTTCTGGCAAGTTTTCCAGTACAAGCTACAATTCACTTTTACAATGATGATGCTGACTCTGAGGAAGATGAAGAAGAAATCAGTTCAGCCTAATAACGAACAGTGGTCTGCCTTGACAAACACGAAATAAAATCAAAATAATCAAGAGGAACGAAAGGAACTGTCAAAAATGTGTGGATAAACATCTGACTGAACAAAGAAACACATCAAAGCTCAGAAAAAAACCCCTATTTATAACTATCTTACCAAGAAGAATGAGTCAGTGCAACTGGAAATGAAGAGGAAATCCTTTTGTGTTTTGAAACTTTAAAACATTTATGATATTTTAAACTGAGTTGGTTTAAGTAACGTGGATTAAGAACATCAGGAGCTCTGTACTTAGGTGCTCACTATTTTTCTACAATGCAGTCCTGATAGAATGGAAATGGGATTGATTACAGGGAAAAACAACATCATGTGCAGTCCCAGAATAACCCAAATGTTTTGAAATACATCTGTGAATTTAAGTAAGTAATTATTTAAAATGCAGCGACTATTGCTTCTTAGTTCCACGTGGCATGTTTATTCTGATATAAATGCTGTGTGACAAATCAACCTAATCTGTTTCAAGAGAGATTCCAGCATAAATCCCCATCAAGACAACTTCTGAATGACAGTCGTGACATTTTCTGGGGTCTTGTCATTCTATTATTATCACACTTCCCTCTTCTAGCCAGAAAAGTGCCTTTTGGCCAGTCAGGGGAAAAAAAAAATCACTGATTTTTAATCAGTGATTAAAAACTATGATTAAAAACTATGATTTAATTCAATGACACGTTAAAATATACATATATTAAATACACGTGCTACCTTTTTTTTTTTTGTCTTCACCACAATATTCAAATCTTATTTCTATGGCTTTGTGTGCTTTAATCTGTGATTTTAATATAACTGACCTACTGTTGGTTTCCACCAGTTGGGGTTTGGATGTGTATCTTACTACCACAATATTTCTTCTAAATTGATGTTCAGGAAGACTTCAGTTACTAACATTCATGAGCATTACGTTATGTACAGTGTGGACACATTTATTCCAACACTGTTATTCCACTAGCAAAAACTGCTTTTTCAGTACAGAATGTGTATAATCTGTTGTGCTTCACCTTTTGTTTGCATAAATGGTGTGTGCTCAGAGAGTTTGCCAGTACTTGTCTTGCTATGCCAGCATTTTAGGATTAGCTATTTGACCCCACTATGTTTCAGAATTATTAGGCTTCAGGTGTCTTATCTCTAACAAAAACTGTCATAGTTTCCACAGAGAGAAGGCAAGACCAGAATCCAAGATTCTTGACCTTTCCTACGCTACTGTTGGTGGTGCAGATAAGGCCAGACAGTTCAAGTATGTGTCCCATCTTTCTCTTGGTACAATGTACTGTCAAACAAAGCGATACTGTTACAGGTTTTAAGTCTACTAAGTTAGGATGCCAAATGAATCAACATATTAGAACGGAGGATTTTTTTAATAATCTCCATTTACAAAGTAAAAAGTGGATCTATTAATTAAATTTACACAAGGAGACAGCATTCTCTAACATAGAGAAATACAAGAACTAGATGAAATTGTAAACCCTGGTGTGACACATGAAAACTCAGCTTTTACGTTTCGCTCATTCATCTTCCCCACATCTTCACTTCCCAACATACGGAACTAAAATGCAGACATTTTAAGACCTTTCACTTCTCTCACAAGATATCCTAAAACTATTTATGCTCCAGCTTCATCATTATTCAGCCTGTAGCACAAACAGAAAAGCATCCATATCTCTTAAAACATCACCAATGACATACTCCCTACAATGGTACATTAAGACTCAACTTCTTCCTTGCAAGAAGCTCTGGTCTCCATCAGTGCTCAGCCGAGTTTACTCCCAACCTCCAGAGTTCTGCCCTCACCTCAAGTCCCGAGCAGGGCTTTTTCTCACCTTTTAAGCCACCTCCGTGTGGATCCGTGCTGCCCTGTGTTCTGACACAAACCAACCTGGGTACTGCTGATTCGCTCAGGATTTCATTGAGGATTACTGGAATCCAGAAGGATGCGTTGCGGGAACCACCTCCATCCCCTATGGAAACGGTGGTTAGTTACCACACAATGCCCACACAGCGCAGCGCTCCCTAGCACACATGCACGACACGGGGGAGCCATTCGCCTTACACAGATACCGTCACTGTTTAGGGATCTGCTGTGTAAAAGGAACACTCTGTACGTTGTTCCTTGACAATCCTTGCCTTTCTACTGAGACCCTGCTGCCTCCAACCTCCTCCTTCGCAGCTTCTCCGCCTGCCCTACAGACCCCTGCGGCGGGCTGGGGTTGTTCTTCAGAAAGGCATCAGAGGAGACCAGCGCACGCTTGCTGACACAGGCGCCCAGCAAGAGCTGGTGTCACTACTGATGCAGGGTGGCAATGAGGGACTAGGACCCGCAGGACCATGTGACATAAATGGAGTCCAGCTTCCGTTGCAACTGAGACTCATCTTCCTTCCTGCGTTAAGGAGAGGTTTTAAGCTGGAGGAAGTAGCGCCAACAGGTGGGACCATGTGTTGACGCTGAAGATCAGTTACTAACTCCATGAAGAAATCTTCAAAAGCTCCATCTGGAAACATAACTGCAGCTTGGACAACCAGCAGAAGTTTCCATGTTTTCAGAAAAATAGAGTTTTTGAAGATCTGCCTGGAGTTAACACCCCACCTTCAGCATCAACACATTCCATGTACTCACTCCACGTGTGTGTGTAGCTCTGTTATTCCATCCGGTACTCTCATCAGCTGGTGGTCAACCACTCTGGAGTGGCAAGTGGCTCACTGAGGTGTGCGAAAAAGCTTCTGGACAAGCACCAGCAGCATGCCAGGATACCACCAGGCCCTAAGTCGAATTTTGGTTGGTGAAGCCTACTGAATATTTTGGGAAATGGAAAGCATTGGTTTCAGTGTGCTATTTTTCAGAAGTATTGGCAAAGAACCTTTGGTCAGCAGAAGCAGGTTCAGATGGGGGAACTAATACAACAAACAGCACAAGAGAACAGATACAGTGTAGGCAGTGGCCATACATACTAACACAACTACCACATCAATACTGGATGGAGCATCTTATTCCATGTGTCCTGGCAACATGTCCAGGCAGAATCCGAACATTTTGAACCGGTCCAGAATTTCCAGGCCTACAGCAAACCAAGTGGGCTCTATTAAAAAATATTCCTAGGCAGAAAAGAGGAGTAGTTTTAGACAAATTCTGGAGGTTTTGAAATCCCAGACAAGTGGCCACTGAATAAATGCAGAATGACTACCCAAAACGTGATCTGTAAGTCTGCTGTATCCTAGAAAATTGTATTCATATTTGACATGAACACAATAAACGGGGGAGGGTGGGGGGCAGGGATGGGGAAGGATGGTCAAGTATATAGATTACACAAACAACAAAACAGATCAGAACTTTTCAGCTTGGAAGGCATGACTGAGTATACAGATGTGGCCTTTAACAGGTTGAGTGGCTTGGAGTTGGTGGAGAAAGACTGCCCATCAAATGAAAATAGTGAGCAGCACATTTAAAACAAAAGGAAGCACTTAACCCAATTTGTGATTATACTGCGCTGTTGTTGAAACTGAGTTTACCTACTTAAAACAAGTAAATGAAAGATTTTCATAAGAAAAATACAAAGATAAAACATCTGGCTCAGAGGTTTCACACAGCTGCAGGCTGGGGAAATATTCTGGGGAAACATGACTAGCTTCTTGCCCTAATCCTTGCTTTTACTATTACAGCAGACACCGCCAGGCAGTGTCGGAGGCAGGACATTAGCTGTATTTATCTTTGGTCTCCCATGAATCTGCTGTCTTAATATTTGTAAATGGGCTACATCCTGGTTGCATCAGATGTAGATTTAATGATGTAAGCAAGTGCTGTTACGAATCCACACCTATGAAACAGAAAAAAATATCTTCAGTGTGTTCTTAAAGATAGTAGAACAGACACTGTTATTAAAACACACAATTGGATAGGATAATGGATGACAGTCTTACCAAAGGCTGTTAGAAATAACAAAACAAATCATCTTGCACATCTGCTGAGGTCTGACAACATTGAATTGGCCTAAACTGATTCAGTTTCTCAGTGTCTGATACACATTCCACTTGGTTTCCCCTGTATTGTCAAATTCCATTTTCAAATTAAGGTTATATTACTGCACTATTTACCTGATTGGCATTATGTAACTGCAGTCTTTGGAGGAAGCCATAACTGGTATTATCCTTTTCCATGAGGGCAGCTTTTTGGTGGTTTTCCCCTCCTTCCCCCCCCAAATAACTGTCTATCTTTTCATGTTACAAAGTCAACATAACCTTATCTGCACGCTAAAATAGAATGTGCCTTGCGATCCCTTGTTAATAATGAAGAGAAGACTAAAAGTAAAGTAATACAGCATCTCTGTCATTCAACTACAGTTAACTTTCAGTTTTCAGTTCTGGCTTGTTAATTCATCTGTGATTTGACCGTGCAAAGTTTTCAGTGACCTCAGAATCATCCATCATTTACAGGAAAAAGATAACAAAGCATCCCCAAAGAATGCGTTTATCCTGAGCTTACTACTTCAAAGGCAAGACCAGAAACATAGCATTTTACAGATTAAATTGTTGGCTCAGGGTCTCTGTTCCACAGAACTTCCCTTAGCAGTTCAACAGCTGCAACATTTCCAGCAAATGCTGCCTTTCCATTTCCACTGCCTAAAATTATGATAAAAGACAAGTTAATATGTTCCACAGTACATGAATGCTGTAGAGGTATCTAGGCAACGTCCACAATTTTATACTTCTACTGTACATATTCACGTGAAAAATCAAAATTAAAGTATGTTCAGAAAACACTCTTGAATTCTACTTCCAAGCTCTTTGAAGACAAGCTCCTGAAGATGTGTATATCCAAGGGAAGCATATCCTCGCATAACATTAAAGTTGGTCGAGTGTTTTTTCTAAATATGACACAGTAATAATTTGGATTAAAAGAAAAAGAACTATTACAGGAACAACTTTTTTTCCTAAACTACATTTATACTGTGAGAATAACAGTAGGAGAGCTACATTGTCACAACCGAGTAAAGGTAATCTTCGTACTAGTGGTTTTACGAGCTCTAGAGACAAAATTTGTTCAATCTGTTAAAACATCAACCATTTAATTACACTCCACATAATCATGATTTCCAGCCTGGAATAATCTATCAGCTGCTTTTAGCAAACGGCTGTGAATGAAGTTGATACATAAAACTGCACAGCATACCAACAAAATTTACTTTGGCAATCTCTCTGTAAGGGAACTGGCAGAACAAGACTAAATGCTTCCAAAAGTTTCTCTTCAGGACATGGTTCAAATTCATGAATAGAGGGAGAGATACAAAAAACTCCATTCATCTCGTTTGTTTCAGAGCGGGCTGGAAATCTAACAGTACAGCAGCAAGCAGGACTTTGCATTAAACATTTCAGCCACTCAGGCTCAAGTGCCTGTGGAAAAGGTGCACCGTGGAACAAAATATATTTACACAAAATCGTTTATTAACTACACTGTTTGCAAGCCAGAAATACTTTATCATTTAACACCAACAAATGAAACTGAAGTCCGTAGAAACTGCCAGGTAAAGAAGTCAAGTATTCAAAAAGGCTCTAAAAGAGCTTTAGGGGAGAGTTTCTCATTGTACCTGTAGGTGGGAGCTTCGTCATGAATGTGAATTAAGTAGTACAGAAACACTGTATTAGGCTAAAGATCCCACAGCTTCTTGTCACTCTTGTGACAGTAACACCGACAAATGAAACTGAAGTCCGTAGAAACTGCCAGGTAAAGAAGTCAAGTATTCAAAAAGGCTCTAAAAGAGCTTTAGGGGAGAGTTTCTCATTGTACCTGTAGGTGGGAGCTTCGTCATGAATGTGAATTAAGTAGTACAGAAACACTGTATTAGGCTAAAGATCCCACAGCTTCTTGTCACTCTTGTGACAGAATTGTTAGATACAGACAAGACACTGATTTGTCACACCCTTCTCAGACAGAAAGCTGGAGCAGGGGAAAAGAGGAAGAAGACTCGAACACTATTCAGACTACCTCACCATTACCTCCATTCTTATATTTCACTTTTTTCAGAGATGGAAACTCCACTGTTTCTACAGTTCTGATCTCTTCATCAAATTATCTTTCCAGCCTAACTTTGCCTGATTTAACTTGCAGCATCTTAAGGCCCACTAAAAAGAACAACAAAATCTGCCATCTTACCCTTGCGTACCTTCACGTGCCGTTGGTGGCAGAGTTGCATTTTTCACGTTTGCAGACCACCCAGCAGGGAAGCGTACCCATGAACAACCGGCGCACCAGAAAGAGGCCTGCGCTACGGAGCTGCACCGTACATGCATTCTCCCTGCTCCTACTCGCGGAGAAGCTTCAGGCACGCTACCTGCATGGTGGGCAGTACGAGCCCTGCCAATTCAGGACAGGTTTTAACTTTACAGAAATGTTGCCAGCAGCAACAGCCTAACCATTTAACGTTACAGCTTTCTGATTTATATGAGAGGGTCTTTGATTGTACTTACTTATATCTGAACTTTTGCCATAAAAAAAATCCAGTGACATATAATTCGTAAGTCATCTTTTAGCCTGTTCCCCCGACCACCGTCACAAACCACCATTATTCTAAAGATCATCAAGTCAAGCTGACAGCATCCCGTAGTATGCTCAAAATATTTTTCAGATGGCCTGTACACGTCAGAATGCTTTAGGTAACAGCAGAAGTACACCTGCATGTTGCAAGGAGAAAGAACTCCACTTGACTACTGCTGAAATAAGGCTTTTCACTCAGCATTGCTTCCGGCAAGGACATCACTTTCATGCCTACAAACTGAAATAACATTTGAGATGCTGTTGTTTCTTTTTCTTGTCTTTTCTTATTCCAGTCATCCTATCTGTTGGAACAGCAGACGCACATAAAATTGTGCTGTCGTATATGCGCTTGCATGTTTTACTCCACATGCTTTACTCCCTTGAACTTCACCACAAAGCATTTACCTCTTTTACTATAGCTCCCTGTTGATCTCAATTTAAGTGGCAGAATACTTCTACTAATGCTTACAATGAAAACGAAATTATGTGGATACACAACTAATTTAGCTCTTCTGCTCCTTCATACACATATGCTCTGGATTTGCGCTGAAGCCTCCAAGCTTATGACATTCAGCACAGCACAGCGCAAAAGGCCAACATCCAAGAGAGCTTCTGTTCTTAGATCATTCACACGGCTCTATTCCCGCAGTTTCCCTTTCAGCACTTCTCACCTTCAACATCTCAAACGCAGCACCTGTGTTGTTACCACCCTTCCCCTTAGAGCTGAGCTGGAAAGGAGACAGGCATGCTCTACCACCTTTACACAACTTTGGCAACCACAGCTCTGTTACTTCTTTCTACACACCACCTTTTCATTTGAAACAGTGCACCTCTGTTATGTTTTTAACGACGTTTACACACGCATTCATTCAAACACCATGTGGGGGGAACCTGTCTTACATGAGTAAGTTTGTAGCAAGATGTGTAAAATACTATCAGTCTCCAATATGACAAATACTGCAGAAGAATCCCAGGAGGTGCATTAAAGAACAAGGCTTAAGTTTCATCATTTGGTTTATTTCAGCAGGGATGATGCAGTTGGTCTAATTCCACCAGTTGTGCTACAACACACCATCAGTAAGTCAGAAGGGTGAAAACAGGGTCAAATTTAGGGGTTTGTCTTTATTTATTTTTTCCTCAGTCTCTGAGAAGAACAGATACCTGATATCTAGCCTTTGAACAGATATGTTTTGTAAAGAAAGGCACTACCAACAACACAGCTCAATCATTTCAGGGTTATTTTTTCTGAAGAGTACCTAAGGCAGAATCTATGTAAGGCCCACTGAATACCTCTAAGTGTGCGGTGTATTTACAACAGGCAGAATCACTCTTCTCTTTACTGGCAATTGCGGGCCTTTTCCTTATTCTCAGCCATAGGCAAGACCATGAAATGATGGATTCCAAATGCCTGCAATTCCCCACATATATTTATTAGCCTACATGCACAGGGTTACCTGGTTCTATTTTGATGAGAGAAGCAATTTCTGAAGTGTCAAACGTTACTCCCAAGTTGAAGAAAAGGTCACTACAGTGTCTTTGAGGCACCACTACACAGTTGTGACAGAAAAGCAAAGACTGAGTTTCATGCCTGCGAGTTTTACTTAAACAAATGGCCCCAGTCTGGCTACTCACTTAGGTGCCTCTGCTAGTTTTCCCATAATCGTGAGGTCTGCACTTAAACGAAATGGCAGATTCATCACTGATACAATCTTTGTCAAAGGTTTACAGTCCTTCAATGTGTGTGCTTTCAGAGCCTGAGGGCATTTCCCAGTAGCTTTTCTTCATCCTGAAGGGATTTGGGTATCCTTAACAGGGGACTAAATTAATCCTTACATCAAATGATAGCAGAAACGTGGCCTTCACTCATTGTCAATTTACAATTAAAACCGAATTTGCTTTCTCCACCAGCAAAAGGAACACAGAGCACAGGCAGAAATCATGCAGAAAGAAAGATTACAGTCAGCGCTTCAGTGTCTATAACATGACAGGAGAACTGGCAAAAGAGTAAATACAACTTCATGTCAATCATAAAACCTCAAATTCACCCTATCTATGTGTGTTTGAACATGTAAATTAAAATTAATAGAAGGGAAAAATTGAGGCAGGAGGGGGAAATAATAGCAACTGGGGGCAAACTAAAACCCAAAAATTCAAAAAGGAGGCTACGACTATCAAATAAATAAACATTGTAGTAACTTACAGTCATTAGGCTTAGGTACAAACACTCATTCTTATCAAGTGTTCCTAAACAATGTACTTAAAAACTACTGTTTCAGTTTGAAATATGAAAAGCACTTTTTTCCTTCATTAAGAAGGTATTTTTCTTCTACCCATATCACCTAGCATATTTTTTTCTTCAAATGCAGGTGAAAAAAATAGCAAGCTTTTAAAGACTAGAGGATCAAGAAGCTACAAATTTCATATTCATCCAGAGGAGGCCATGAAGATGCTCCAAGGGCTGGAGCAACTCTGCTATGGGGACAGGCTGAGAGAGTTGGGCTTGTTCAGCCTGGAGAAGAGAAGGCTCCAGGGAGACCTTATTGCAGCTTTCCAGTACCTGAAAGGGCTACAAGGAAGCTGGGGGGCTCTTTTTACAAGGGCCTGTAGTGACAGGACAAAGGGTAATGGGTTTAAATTGAAAGCAGGGAGATTTAGATTGGATATCAGGAAGAAGTTCTTCCCGGAGAGGGTGGTGAGGCACTGGAACAGGTTGCCCAGAGAAGCTGTGGATGCCCCATCCCTGGAAGGGTTCAAGGCCAGGCTGGATGAGGCTTTGAGCAACCTGGGCTAGTGGAAGGTGTCCCTGCCCATGGCAGGGGGGTTGGAACTAGATGGTCTTTAAGGTCCCTTCCAACTCAAACCGTTCTGTGATTCTATGATCCCAGACTGATTGTAACCAGGTCTTAAGACTTCCCCCAGCAACTGATGGTTGTTTTGACTTCTAAAGAACGGGCATAGGATTCTCCATAAAAATTTTCAAAAACTTATTATCATTTTATTAAATTGTGATGTTTTTAATTAAATTCTCTGCTGGTCAGAAGTTGGCTTATAGACCTAACAAACAATAATGAGTCTCTATTCACTCATTTTTACAAACAAATTAAATAACCTTGAGTACTGAAGATAAATGAATTAAATCCAGTAATAACTGGGTTGGTGACTCCTGGAAAAAAGGAAACAAAATTTTATGTTTCTCTGCTCAGTAATACATACATGAAAGAAAATTTGCTGTTTAAGAAACACCCGAACCATTGCCATAACAAGTTACTGTGCTCTGTGCCATAACCTATGCTATATTAACAAGGACTTATGGATCCAGAAAATTCCTTGAACCTAGTTTTCAGTATTTTTCAGAATGGTTAACAAATGTCATTTCAAGACTTGTTTCGAAAAGCATTCACAAACCACCTTCCTTGTTTCTGGTAATCTTGGTATTTTAATAAATCCACCAATTTGGGGGAAAAAAAAAAAAAAGAAGACACCAGAGTTTGCTAAGTAAAGAACTTTAAAGTAAAAGGGACCACTGTACACCTTTACCAAGGACCAATATTACAGAACCACAGAAAAAAATGCTAACTTTACACAAGCAAAAATTACCCACATTTTATTGATATTTACAAATGAAAACCATATATTTACAATTTAAAAACTTCAACTTAACTTGTAAAAAAAAAATTCTTTCACTCTGAGAGGGAAATTACAAGCAGAAATCTACATGCAACAGAAAGCTATTTCAAACTCACAAAAATGGCTAAACAAGTTAATGGGGTACAATTCTCATACCAATGCAGGTTATTAAGACGCATGCAGAATAATAAAATCAAGCCATCTCAAAGAAATTTGATAACATAAATTCAGTTAGAAATACAGAAAAGGAAAATAAAAGGCTTTGTTCTATTAGCAGAAAGAGGGTTGGTTTTTTTTAGCTTGGAGAGGTTTTCATTTTCCTTATGCAATGCTTCTACTAATCCCTTATTCAAACAGATCTTAATAATGACTGTCTGCTGTTGGAGATACCTTTTTCAGGAAGGAAAAACATTCTGTTTACTTCACTAATGGGAATATCCCTCAATGCTGGAATTGCTTCTTCTTGAAATTTCTTCTGTTGCTGCTTTTTTGCATAGTTATCTACAGGAGACAATGAGAATATTCCATGTATTAAAGATTTTTCTTTCAAGCAGAATTATATAATGCAACACTGTATAAATTTAGCTACTGTCAGTGATGCTGAAAGCCCCATCTTGCTGAGGTATAATGAGATGGTCACTAGAAACACTTTACATCAACATACAGTAGCAGAGCCCTTGAAGAAATCAACCCTACTCTCCTGTTGAAATCACTGTCTGGGACTCTGCTTAGTTTAAGATTCTGGATGACATTAAAAGTATACACAGACAAAGGGAGCAAACAAACAAAACCCACAGTGAATAGCTCAGTCTGTAGTTGGAACAGTCTGTGCTAGGATTTCCATTGAGAGATGCTGTCCACCCTCCCTTTGCCTCAGCTGCTGTTCCCATCGCTACACAGCACCCGTTCCTGTAACAGCACAAACATTTTCATGGGTGCACTTTGAATACAATCATGAAACTGTCCCCTCTGAAAATTTTCAAATACGGTTGTTTTACAGAGAAGATCCCCCATCCCAACTGCCTGACATACAGTCACACAACCTCTTGGGCTGACACAGAATGAGGGGCTGACATGAGTATGAATAAATAGCCAGGAACACAGGGACGAGTAAATGGCAGTTCTTGACAGAAGCATTGACTACTGCCTTGACTGATTTTTCCCTTAGTACTACATTCCACTGACCAGCCACGTATGCCATTTGTAAAAACGACGCAACTTCAGCGGTCTTAGCAATAGGTAACTTGCTTGTCAAATTTTACAGTCTGCATTTCTCCTAACAAAAATGGCCACCTGCAAACAGTGGTAGAATACCTCATGTGGAAGAAGATGCAGTAGAATATAGTGATTGCCTAGGACAGGTCTCCTTGGCAGGAGTAAAAGCTACGCATGAGTTGAGAAAAAACCTGAATAGCAGCATTTTTTAGACAGGGAATTACTAACATATCTGATCAGGTCTCCAGGCTGCAGCATCCTCCTTTGCACTACTGTAACTCTGTGTGCCTTCCCACCTCTGCCACTCCCAGGTAGATACTCACACCCTCCTACCCATGACACTCTTCACTAGTTTGTAATGCAAGGAACACGCCTGGAAGAACTCTAAATGCCTAACCCCTCTTCCCCTAATGTTGCTGTTTTACTGAGAAAGTACACTTTGCCAGATGGAAACCACTGCTGTAAGATAGAAAAGAGGAAAGAATCAAGCTTGTGGCTATCTTTTCACGCTAGTACTTCAGTACTTGCAAGAACTCCTTTTCTTGATCATAATATTTAAATGCTTAAATTTTGATTTATATTGTAAACACCTACATATATATGTATTTACAAGAATTATTAGTTAAGTATCAGAATCTTAAAAACCAACAACAACAACAAAAAAAGAAGAAACAACCAATAAAATTACCTGTAACAGTATGTGTGGAGTTAAGTGGAGCTGTACTCATCATGTTAATACCAAAAAGTAATACGTAACCAATTCCTACAGCAACAAGTAGGTACGCTGGCAAAGCAACTGCCCAGTACCTGAGGAAAAAAACATTAAAATTTACACATCGTAGTAACAAACACCTAACGATGTAACAGCTTTAACACAGCGGTTGTGTCCAGCACAAACTTAGCCAGACGGAAAAGAAACAGCACCTCTGAATACAGACCCTGGTCCCTGCCAAGAAGATTACTGACTGCAGAGTCACTGTAGCTAGTCCTTACAGAAGGTTTTAATTTTTTTAATTACATTTTAACGTTTACTGCATTTTCATCAACAAACTTCCTGGAAACAAAATGTCAGATTTATCATAAAAATATTCAAATACTAATCCATTACACAATGAAAAAATTTCATCATAGCTACTTATCTGCAAAAAATAGTGCTTCACAAAGATTACAGTCCTTTATCATCAGGAAAATCTGGATATAATACAAGTGCACTATTTTAAAACAAAGTCTTGTTATTTGAAAATAATTAAGGGTATCCTACACTCACAATTATTCAGGCTAAAGTGTTTAACTGGTGGAACTTACTTTTGAGGCCAGTATGTTAGTCCCAATGAGAACAGCCAAGTCTCAGGAACATATGCCCAGATAAGATATAAAACTGCACAAAAGAATTAAAAAGTCATAATAGTACAACTGATACTGTTTTAGACCTCCTTCCTAACTTTTAGAGCAATACTTCCCTACTGACACATGCTGAGACAGTATTTGCCTTTACAGTATTTAAACAAAATTAACTTTTCCAAAACACTGCAGAATATGCCTGTCAGACACAAAACTTGCCCAATACAGGGGCAAAGTTTTTCAGCTGGTTATATAATTTTTATATTTAACATTTGGCTTCTGATTTCCTATGTAGACAGACAAGAACCTCTTGCACGTTGAACTTCAGAACAAAAAAGCCTCAGCAAAAGGATGCCAAATGACACTGAATGCAGAAAATATTAAAGCAGAACATGATCACACAGTGGGTCATTTGTCTAAAAGAAAAGTTGGTAGAATTGCAGTGCCTGGATGGAACTCTTCAGTCTGGAAATACTTTGATTCTTGCTAAGTTAAGCATTTTTCTGCCAACAAAACCAATACTGAGAAATTTTGCTTCCTAACAACAAATCCAGAGTAAGGCTTAACAAAACTTGAGGGGGACAGGTTAGCAGCCAATGACAGAAGTCAGGAAACCCACTGTGACTTCCTGTGAGAACAGAAACCAAATCACTTACATTTCTGCTCACTTCCTAAGGGTGAGAAAGACTCACAGTAGGATCCTGGTTTATAATTTGACTACAGCATACTTGCAACACTTTTCCTTGTATTGAAAAAGCATTCTCACCCTCTCAAGCCTTAGTCCTGTGGGGGTATGCAAGATATCCTCAGTGAAATGCTAAAGCTCCTGTCAACTAACAAACAAATACTGGTATAATCCTAAGCGTTTTCCAGCTGTGGACCAGACTGATGTTATTTGTGTTTCAATATTTGGGTAGGGAAGGTTGCACTACTACCACCTACAGTAGTTATTGAATAGTGACAGTGTCTGCAATTCGAGTAAAAAAGTTACTGAGAATGCAGAGAATTTTTAATATAATTTGCCCAGAGAAGCTGTGGATGCCCCAGCCCTGGAAGTGTTCAAGGCCAGGCTGGATGAGGCTTTGAGCACCCTGGTCTAGTGGAAGGTGTCCCTGCCCATGGCAGGGGGGTTGGAACTAGATGGTCTTTAAGGTCCCTTCCAACCCAAACCATTCAGTGATTCTGTGATAATTTGACTCCGTAATACTATTAAAACCCCCATAACAAGGTTAAGGACAGACGGAACATGAGGAAATCACAGAAGGCAATGACAGATCTCTGCAGCGCCTGAGAGGCCTGGCAAGTAAGGCTGACAGGGCCCCTCACGGTGCAGCCTCCCAACAGACCGTGTGGCACAATGCTGACCCTTTCCAAAAGGCCTTATCAGAATCACGTTTGTCCCGTGAGCACAGCAACACTTTCCAGCGAGGCGTTCAGCACCCAGTATACTTACTAAAGCCAAACCAGGATCCTAAAAAAAGGGCAAATCCATATATCGCCCGTTCTGGCAGCGGGGCTGGAGAGTTTTCAACCATAGTGGTCCCTTCCCTTTAACTTCGGGTGACGGGGGGACAACAGCACCGCAGTGAGAAGCTACCGGTGGTTTCTTCCCCAAGCTGTTCTCACAACACCCCTGCACAAGCGCCCCTGCCCTGCTTCAGCGCCCCCCACCCACCC
>NW_010268154.1:0-9787 GCF_000690775.1 Eurypyga helias
CTTTGCTTCTCCCCCTCGTCTGGGAGGGAGAAGGACCCCCTCCCCGCCTCAGGTCTGTGACGAGGGTGAGACCGAGCTCCCCCAACCCCGGCTGGCTTTCAGGGGAGGGAGACCCATCTCTCCCGGGCACTGTCAGGGGAGAGACCCTTCTCTGGGGCCCCGGGGGTGCTCTGCCAGCTGGTCTTCCCTCCGCCCGCTGCTTTTAGTCGGGGTTGGCAGGCGGGAGGGTGACCCTGATTCCTCTAACGGCGTGTTTTGATCCTTGTCCTGAGGAGGAGGTGTTTGTCGGGTGGAGACTCTCGCCCTGTGTGCGCTGGAGTGTTCCTCTGACCTTGCACCGTGTGTTCTCCCTTCCCTGCTCTTCCCTGTCCTCCGTAGATCTGGCATGGAAGGGCGCAGATACGTTTCATCTCTTCCCAGGCTAACGGTGGTGGGAGTATACTGGGTTTCTGTGAGTGCTTGGAGGTGCCGACTTGCTTCCTTCTAGTTTCCATACTGAAAAGAAGCACAGGCACTCCTAATCCTCCTGGGCTTTGTTGACCTGCAGGCCTTAATGTGAGGGGAGGAGAGGATACCTTCCGATTCTTGTTTTCTGTCTGCTCCTGTTCCCTGTGCATGAGGAAATAGCTACAGCTGTGCTCCTGAGGTCTGTCAGCTGATGGAAGAGGCTGTGGTCAGACATACACCACCTTTCGCAATGTGTTAAAATTGCAGACTTTGCTCCTAGAAGATACTGATGACTCGTTGGTTTGTTCTTGCAGGAAAAGACTGTACCAATTCCCGAAAAACTGAATGAATGGGCACCACGACCTCCCCCGGAGTTTGTTAGAGATGTCATGGGTAAAGATACTATTCTTCAGATAACTGTAAAGTCAGCTGCATTAAACTTAGAAAAGTGTTTAACAGAAAAGGCCAGAGACAATTTTCTGTTGTTGCTCATTTTGCTGGAGAAAAGGGGTATGAAATGTGCTTTGAGAGTTGGTTTCTCAAGTTTTATTTGGTTCTTGAGTTCCAAGTTTCTGCTTGTTGTCAGAATGGGAAGTGAACAATGTCTGTGGCCCTCCAGCAGTGGACTACATGCAGTGAAATAAGCTGCTGCTCTGGTGATGACAAGGAAATGCTGATAAGTAAATCTGCCCTTTCCATGGATCTGAGGGTGCTCTGGAAACGTATAATTATGAAGTCCCTCTTTTGACTGCTTTGAGTCTGATTGTTGGGCAGTGGGAAGCAGACATGTGCAGGAGATACGATTGTACATGGTCGGGGGAGCTGTGCAAGGAACCTGACCCAAGTACTCTGCTTACGCTTTACCTGCAGGCATTAAATTTAGTCGTTGTGATATAAATAGTGTCTGCATGTAGAAGTTCTGTCTTTCTTTGGGACCTTCATCCTTATTGACGATCCTTTCTAGGGGCTGACCTGTGCTTATTTCAGCATAATTGATCTTGGACTAAAGCCTTTACACACTTCTGAATAAATTGTTCTGCTTATTGTAATTCCCTCGTGGCTTTTTCAAACAGCTTTGCTGTGTGCTTGAGTTGAACTGTCTTGTTTTTCTGGGAGCACCTGATGTGCTGGGATTCTGTTGGTATCAAGAGCACCCCTACTGCGGTCCCAGCTGCCACGTTTTAATTACTAGGTGTCGTCTTTGAGGCATGTATCTGTGTGCTTTGCAATGAGAAATGGCTCAGGCGACAGAGGGAGGGAATGGAGTGCCATGTTGAGAGCTCCTGTGAGACTTCAGCATGCAGACTGATGCCAGGAAGACAGTGCTGTAGGGATTTCATTTATGAAGAAACGGTCAAAAACTGTCAGTGGTATCTGTCTTCATGGGAAAGTATAATATGATGGGGCGTACCGCCTTTCTGTTGGCCTCTGTATTTGTGTGGGAAGCAGCCTGGGTAGGATGCTGTAGCTCATCTCTGCTGATGAGAGAACAGGGTGTGCATTTGATCTCTGGTTCTGTCACTGTCTCAGCGTCCAGCTAGGGCTGGATTCTCTCGAGGGGAGTAACTGGCCAGTAGAAACTACAGCGAACCATAAGTGTATATATGACCATTTGTGAGCATCTAGTATTTACTATTTTCTAGCAGACTAACTCTTCTTTATTGTAGGTTCCAGTGCTGGAGCCGGAAGCGGGGAGTTCCATGTGTACCGACATCTTCGTCGGCGAGAGTACCAGAGGCAAGATTTCATGGATGCCATGGCTGAGAAGGTCAGTGGGACTCGTCGTAATTCCCCCCTGCCCCGATTATTTGACCTTCATTGCAAATGTTTTTGTTTTTTTTTTAAAGTCATGTACAAATAGTTCAGGTCCAAACTACCCCTTATCAGAGAAAAATGTAGGAATATGTGATACGTGGCATCTTTGTCAGTACTGAAACATTTGGTGCTTTGTGTCAGACATGCTCCATCTTCTCCGTTCAGTGGGTGTCCCAGCACACAGTAGGACTGTGCATGAATTGTGTTCTCAGGTTGGATTGAAAATGCTTTAAAAACTGGAAATCCCTAGTAAGACATCCTTGCACCGACAGAATCGAAGCAAGTGCCTGTGCACAGAGTCTGGATCTCTTTACGTCTTGGTTGAGTAGAATAGCAGCTCTGTCAGTACACATTATCGTTATGCTCTCTCGGCCCAGATGAGTCCTTTGGTCAGTATGTTAATGGTTGTGTCTTACATCATGCTCTTGTTTTTACTGGAGCATTCTTTAGGGCAGAAGCCCAACCTCTCCCGTTTGTTTTGGTGAGGATTCCTCCCTCTAAAGGCTGCAGTGCTTGACTCGGGCTGCAGGTTGAAAATGCTGTCTGTTGACTTTTCTGTGAAAAAGTAGCAAGACAAAATCTGGCAAAGCTCCCTTCTGTATTTTGCTAAAAGTCTTCTCCCTGAAAAGGACATGGCTCTGAAAAGAAGTATTTTAACTTAGATTTTGACCAAAGTATAATATGTGATCAATTACAGCAAAGACTCGATGAGGAATTCCAGAAGAAACTGGAGAGGAATAAGATGATTGCAGAAGAACAAACAGCAAAACGCAGGAGGAAGCGGTAAGGGCAGATTGTTCCCAGGAGGCTTGACATGGAAACCCTCATCTGTAGCTGCATGCTTTGGATAAACGCTGTCATTCTGCCTACATCTATCAGCTGAGAAGTCTGGCTGTGGAAATGAATTTTGTGGATGTCGTTGTTTGGTTTCTAAGGGTAGCTGTAAGATTTTGCTGATGCTGTGGTGTTGACTGCAACGTGCCTTAACTGCATATTTGTTATAACACTGTCAGGAAAGGTTTGCATATACATCTGGCTTAAATGAATATCTGAAAGAGCTGACAGCAAGCAGCCTAAGTGTAAAAACGGGTGCACGTATGGGTTTGGAGTCGCAGAGTGTGATGGGCGTGATGCTGTCCTCTACACACCAGCAGTGTGACTAGTGCAGTCTGTGAATCGTGGAGGCCACTGGTGAGTTCAGTCCTGTAAAAATCAGCAGCTGCTTCTGCCTACCTCAGTGCAATGTCAGACAGGTCAAATCTACTAACTTACATGGAAAAATTAAGAAATATGAAATCTTCCCTTCTCTTGAGTTTTAGACAAAGTGAAACAGTTACAAGCTTGATGCTCTCAAGAAATGGTCTGAGAATGCTAATGTGATACGAGAGTTTACATTCCACAATCTGTGTCCACCGTACCTTTTAGAAACAGCAGGGTATCGTGGCTCGGCGCTTTCAGAAGGTCTGACCCTGAGCAGCACTCCTCTTGCGTCTTTTGAGAATGAGGGGTTTGCAGCTCGCAGCTGAGAGCTGCTGGCGAAAGGCCTGTGCAGTGACTCACTGGCGTGTTAGCACCAAAGTGCAAAACACAGACATTGTTGCTGTCTTTCTTTAATGTAGTGTGGTCCAACAGATGGCCAGTAAGGCAGATCTGGCCTGCTGCCTTTTCCCTGCCGCGGTGGAGAACTGCTCAAACAGCAAATGCTGCCTAAACACTCGAACACCTCCTTGTCCCCCTCCTAGAGTCTAATGATGTAGGTGCCGAGCGGCTTTGCCCAGCGGGAGCCCCTCTGACTTCCCTCACCACCTTTTCTCTTCTGGCCTGACCTGAACTCGTTTATGGTGTTGAGAGGAGCGTGAATCCCAGCTTGCTCCGCCCTGTGTCTGCCGTTAGACTGCCTGGTTACCTTTGCTAGGCAAGCAGAACTGGGTCGTACAAACTGAAAGTCCTTGTACCCCTAATGTTACCCACTAGGGCCCAACACATTGATTAAGTACAGCCAAAGAGGAGGGTCAAAGGATACTGCTTTTTTTTTTTTAATTAAAGTATATATTCCTTTTCAATTAAAGTATGTATTACTGGTGATGACTTATTTTTTCAGTGTTCAGTTCCAGCAGTCTGAGTTTTGACACTGTATTCTCTGTTTGCTTTCACTGAATTTTCAGTTGAGGCCAGATTTAAATGGAACCTTTCTCCTCAAGTCTGACTTTCCAGGGTGTCTGTTAACATGTCCTTTAGCAGTGTATGAATGTGCAGAGGTTTTACAGTGCCGGATTTGCAAGAGTCTTTTTTTCCTTTATAGCCAGAAGTTAAAAGAGAAGAAACTGCAAGCTAAGAAAAACAAACTTGAGCAAAAGAAGCAGGAAAAAGGTCAGTGAAATTTAGGTTTCTTTTCTCAAGACTTAGTTCTGCTCCCTAATTGAAGCCTAGAGGGGTTTGTTCCACCCCCCCGCCCCAAGCGTTCTCAGTACATGGATAGGAGGGCTGAGCCTTAAGCTTGTCATTTTAACTGGTGTTTCAAAAGTCCTCTCTGAAAGCCATCCGTGTTGAGATTTAATCTTACAAATGTCTTTGCTGTTTGTGAATATTTTCCCTTTATTAGGGGAAGTTTGTCGACAGCTAACATTGGAATCCGAGTTTGTTGACTGTGGATGTTTTGCCCCGGTTATTCTGAAAAACTACGGGTTTAGAACATCTGCTAAAAAAAGGCAGTATTGTTAAAGGCGGTTTGTTTTTTAAGTTTATTTTGGATGCGTATGGGAAAACAGGTGGAAAAAATGCACAGCTTGGACAGCAAGAAACTGAGTTAGGAGTTTGAGTGTAAGAAATTGAGCCACCTTGCTGCCATCTGTTCCACACGACTGTTTTATTTCACATAAACAGGAAAAACCTGACTGCCTCTCTTCTCCTGCAGTCTTGAAAATGAATGTTCAGCAGTGTCAGTGTAACTGTCTGCTCAAACTTTTGAATGCACGTTGCTTCCTTTCAGCGAGCATATTTTACCTGACCCTTTCAAAGAGCAGTCCTTTGTGGATGAGCACACTAAATCTGCCGCCGTTCTTAAAGTTACAGCGGTTCCTGGCCATTCTGCTAGAGCAGTGACTTGCCCCACGGTTCTACCTTATTCCTGCTTTGCTTTTCAGAATTGGATCTGTTTCAACTGAACCACTGCCAGCCTCCTGTATAAACATGGGAGGACAAATTAATCGTTAGGTTAATTTTACTTGTGACAGCAAGTGAATGTAGCAGAGTGGATTTTTTTGGTGTTTTGGTTCTGTGGTTTGGTCTTTAAAGCTACTCCTTTATGAATTGTCACTGGGAGGAGAATTGAAGTACGAGTCAGCATACTTTTCTTCGCATTGAGTGAACAAAACAGAATACCCATCCCTTTAGGGAGTGGCTGGGAGCTGGCTCAGGGACTGGCACTGTGGTATGGGACTGCCACGTACCAGTGGCTGGGCTGGAGCCTTTTTTGTTCAGCACAAGTCATCTTCAGGAAGTGGGAATCAAAGCTCCCCTGTCTTTAGAACAGTTCTTAGCCCTTCACAGTTTGTGGTTCTCTATTTAAAAGAATTATCATAATAAAAATCAGTGGAGATAGAAGGCAGTGATGGCCCTCTTTAGTCTACTGAGAACAGGCTTGTCTTTTTTCTCGCTCTGCGTGGCCTGGGTTGAGATCTGAGCGTTTCTCCAAGTTAATTGAAGTGTATCTGTTGGATGTGGCAGGAAATCATGTATCTTCCTTTTCGAATGAATATATAAAACCTCTGAGTTGCCATCTTTTACCTTTGTTGTAGTAAAAAATATTAAGAATTAAGGCTGGCAGTAAATAAGGGCGGCTGTTAAAGTTGCATTGTTGTACAGACCCCTAATACAAAGTGGAAGTGCAGAACTTAACCACGCGGTGGCATCAGACCACTGATCCTAAATCCTGCTTATAACCGAGCTCGACCTGTGACTTGGTCTGAGAAACAGTAAAGGCACAAGGGCAGAAGGATGGCTATTGGGTTCAGCTCCCAGGTCATGCCGTACCTAATTTCCATTATCCATTGTTTAATTTCTAGTAGGTGTTTTCTGGTCCTGCAGCAGGCTTCATGAGTTTTCTGTGACCCTTGTTAATCTTGCACGTACCTTAACAAGTTTCTGTATTTGCAATAGACCAAATGGTCTGCAAAAATTCCTGGTACCTCGTGGAATTTTAAAGTTGGATAGGTGTAGAAATCCTCTGAGTCTTGCCCATGGCTTCCTGCATTCTTGAACAGCACTCTGTGACACTGGGAAGTTCATGCCAAAATGCAGAGGTGAGATTGGGAGTGAGATAATCCATCTCTGTTTGAAATAACATACCGTAGGAGGGGGAGTTGTTTAGTGATGGACTTGGCATGTCAGAGATAAGGGAATATTTATCCGAGGGAGAATTAGATATTGTGAGCTCTGCATCGCTTGGTAGAATTACTATAACCTGAAACATGTTCCCTCAGTATCTGGGACTACTCGGTTGTGAGGTACTTAACAAGGAAGACGCATGGGAGTATGTTATCCATTCGTACCAATTAGCGTGACCCAATACGCATTTACTTAGCACCTGAGGCTATTTTGTTGTGAAATACTTAACGAGGGAGACATGTGGGAATATGTTATCAATTCATGCTCTGTGTGTCTTTAGAACCTGATCAATCTCAAGAGCAAGTCAGCAGCGAGGAGGATGAAGAAGATGGCAAGGAGGAAGAAGAGAAAGAAGATGATGCTGAAGAGCCAAGTTTTGTGATGGGAAGAGGATGAGGCCTTTCAGGGACAGCTGGAAACACTGTTCATTGCTTTATATTCAGGAGCATGGAAGTCCTGCATCTCAGCCAAGCAGAACCATTGGCGTATGTTATATCTGCTTAACAGTGAATGACCTTCACGTCACAGGCCCAAGAGATATTGATAGAGAAATGCCAAATAAGAGATTTTTTTCTTAATTGCTTGTATAACTGCTGTGCAGTCGGCTCTAAGTTTGCTCTAAAGAGTCAGCCATAAGTGTCTGTGACCCTAGAGTTCTTTCTAACATGGCCCAGAGTGTTTTTCCATCTGAAAGCTAAAACATGTCCATTACCATTTAAGGAAATATTACTGTGAGGGCTACGTATTCTACTTACGTTGAAGCTGGTAGCAGTGGGATACGTGAATCTAAGGGAAGAGTTTAACCTAACGTAGAAAAGTGGTCTGTAGCCAGACTCTCCTGCACTGTGAGTGTTCTGAATTTGGGGTTTTGTACGGGGTCATCTCTAACCCAAAGACATCAGTTTATGTTGCTAGATAAGTTCTATAGATTTTTAAGCAGGATCCCTTTTTTACTGCTAAACCTTGCCCTATTACTTTTTTTCCGTGTTTTTTAAATGAATAAAAGGGATGTGTTGGACTGTTCTGTCTTCTTTTTGTTGAAGAGGATTTCAGTAAAATAAAGACATGCTGGCAGTGCTGCAGGAAGGGACAGAAAGACCAAGTGGTGCGGTGCACATGAGAATACGGAAAAAGATGTTAGCTGCATTTCATTTACTTTTTGCTTTTGGATTGGAGCAATATCTTTTCCAAAGGACTATGTCTGTAAAGTCTCCAAATCCTGTGGCAGAAAGGCTTGGAGTGGTTTTGCTTGTGTTCAGCTTGATGTAATGACACTTGCCTTTCTCTCAGCTTGAGCTTTCTGCTTTCAACTTGGGTTCCCTGGTAGGAATCATAACATCCGTATATATATTTTTACTTTTTGGTGCTTAAATGAAAAGCATGTGCAGCAGTGGTTTCAGTTGTAACTTTGGTGGTTGTCTTTTCGGTCTGTCTTTAATTAGAAGTGCCTGCTGTCTTTCAAACACGCTCATCTCAGGACCTCAGCATCCAGAACGCGGTGGTACTTCTTCTCAAGCCTTCGTTAATGCTGAATTATTTAAAGCAAAAACAGTAAAAAGGGAGAATCTCTTTTTAGTTTCAGCCATTGTCGAATGGTGCTGCCAGATTCCTGCGTTTTGTCTGAGCTGGCTTTATGTAATGGCTTCTCGGTGGTGTTACCGCGGCAGCATGGAAGCAGACGTGACCAAGTGCAAGTGACGTTTGTGTTTCCTTCCCCTGTACATACCCCAGGACTTTAGAGCTGGATAACTTCGAGGTCTGTACCCCCAGCACCCCGCCGGGTTCGATCCGCATGGAATCGTTCTCTGCTTAATCGCCGCAGAGGCAGGTTCTTCAGAGTGAGTTGTGAGGGTGTTTCATTCTCTGGCGCTTAAGATGCAGAATGGATGTTCTGCAGTTGTTGGCATTTTCCCTTGGGAGAGGTTAGTTAGGAGAATCGCTTCACGTGAAACCCCCTTAGGGCAGGTCAACCCTGTTGATGTGGCTGAGTCGTAGGGTGAGCCATAAAAATGTGATGTTTCTTAGCTTTCGTGGGCAGAGGAGCGAGAGTCTCACAAATAAACAAAGGCCGTTCCACCCCCGAGCTTGTCAGGCTTCTGAGCTGAATAAATCAGCACTGGTTTGCATGAAGCAGAGCAGATGTTGCTGCGTGGGGACATGCTCCTCTCGGACACGAGGAAGATGGGCTTGAGTTTGTCTTGGTGAGCTAAATGAGTTCAGGTTGTGTGGCCTCATGCTGCCTCCTTAAGACTCCATTGTTATCCGTGCTGAATTATCCATACCCTTCATTTTCTAGGAAAGCTAAGTCTGTAGGTGAAACCCGTAAAAAGCCAACAGGATGTGCTGCTGACGGTGGTTACCTGCTCTACGGTCTCGCTCGCTGGGGTGGCTGAATGTGGCCGTAGGAGCTGTGGTTGGTAAGTGTTGCTGTGAATTCTGAAACACGCCGTGCCGTGTTGTGGTTGTCTGCGCCAGTACTCTGTCTTCCGGAACACGAAGGCACTCAGGGGTGAGCGTTTGAAGGGACGTTTCTTCGTTGCGACAAAATGCAAGCACTCTGTGACCTCAGAGCGGGGAAAACATTGTCCGTGGAGTAGAAAAAGGGAATTGCTCCCATGTAAAATGAGGAACAATTCTACAATTGCTTCCTATTCCAGATATGGCACCGAAAAAGCAGTAATAATGCAAAGGCTTTGAACCGCCAAGCAGCTTGACCCGCTTACTTCAAATTCTTGCTCTGGGTTCTTTTCTAGAGGAATCCTGCTCCTTTCTGTGATGGAGACTAACCTTCAGGGGCTAAAGTTTGCCACTGTTCCATCTCTGCGTGTGTTCGTGCAAGCGTGGGACCCCAAGTGACAGCAGTGCTAGTGCTGTAACTGAGCAGAGGTGTTCGTCATGGAGGTGAAAAAGCACACTCAGGGTAACGTGTTTGTCTTTTTAGTCAGTTTTCAGGAATTGTTTTCCTTTGTGTTTTCCCTCTCCGGGGCAGAAGTGAATTCAGGAAGATGGGAGTACAAAGCCGACCCGTTGTGCCGCTTTTCAGCATTTCCTTTATCTCATTTTCCGGGAAGGAACTCCCTCCTCTTTCCCATAAGTCTATCCTTTGCTCTTTCGATGGGTTTATACAGGATTTCCTGCT
>NW_010268154.1:9801-10196 GCF_000690775.1 Eurypyga helias
GGAATGCGGGGAGATGGCAGCCTGCCTTCCGTAGCCTCATTTCCACGGGGAGCCTTCCCGAGGGTGCTGCAGCTCGGTGGAGGCTGATAAGTGCCGACTTTTTGTGCTGTATAACTAACTCATCGTTGTAATAAACGCACGTTTGCATCCCACCGCACCTTCTCTGTGGAGAGATTCAGGGACGCGAGGCCCAGCCCGAGGAATGTTTATCAGCGGGGGGGGGGGGGCTGTCACCCCCACCCTGCTGTTTTGGGCTCCAGGATCCCAGCCCGCCGCCGGAACGGCTCCGTGGCGGCGGAGGCGCTGGGGACAGCTCGGGATGTCCTTCCTCCGTAACCGCTAAGTACATTGGCCCGTTCAGGACACCCCCCCACCCTCCCTCAGGGGGCGAGCGA
>NW_010268155.1:0-1644 GCF_000690775.1 Eurypyga helias
CCCACCCAAACCGTGCTGGGATTCCGTGCCCTCTGGGTGCAGCACAACACCAAGTTTCCAGACACGCTGCAGGATGCCGGCCCGCCCAGGCAAGTGGCCGGGATGAGGTACCAGAGCCCCAGAGCAACTGGTCCAGCATCGGGGCAGGGGCTGCGCCAGGCTGCTGACCCGGACGAGCCCCACCACAGAAAAGCTTTCTGCTCAAGGAACTGCTGGTAAATCCGAGGATACCCCGTTCCTGTCAACACAGGTTCTCCAGACCCTCCCTCCCTAACACCATGGCAAGGGGGCTGGAACTAGATGATCTTTAAGGTCCCTTCCAACCCAAACCATTCTGTGATTCTATGATTCTACACGTCAGCTGGAAAGGGCCACACGCCATCCGTTGCGACTCTGTGGTCGGGAATGTCCCCCAGCGCTGCCCCAGTGCTGCTGCGTGGGGCGGGAGCTACTTACACTTCAGGTTTGGCCGGCACTTTGAACCGCGCCAAGATCTCATCCATGCCGGAATTCACGCTCCTGTTCTTCACCCCCTCCTGGTAAATATAAAAGCCTTTCCCTGCCTTGCGACCTGCCGGGGATAAAAGGGGAGAGTCACGTCCCGCCACGTGTCCCGTTAGTTCCTGACACCTTCCCCTCTGATCCGCCTGCGACTCCTGCTCCGGGAGGTACTCCCACCCCCTTCCCAGGGCTGTTCTCCCACTGCTCAGTCCCGAGGCAGAAGAGGCAGAGAGATGGCCTTGAACCAAGGCGACACGTTCCATTCCAACTGCCTGGTGTCTCACCCAAGAAGCCTTTTTCCACCATGAGCTTGAAGAACTCGATGCTGCCTCCCCCGAAGCGCTCGCCGAAGGCCTTGCCAAGGTCCTCGGCCACGTGCGTGGCCACATCCACGCCCACCTCGTCGATCAGCGTGGCAGCACCCACGGGAAAGCCGAAGGCCGTGGAGATGGCGTCTACTTTCTTTGGGTCAATGCCCTCCTGCCGGAATAGAAGGGGGAGCAAACTCGGGGTGAGGGTCCTGGAAAACCAGCCCTCGCTCGCCCGGGGCCACGGATGGCGACCATTAGCCATTTGGCCCCAGAGAGGGTGGTGGAATTGCGCTGGAGCCACTCCTGACTTTCTCCCGGTGTCGCGTGGGGAGGGAAGAGCCTCGTCATTCCCTGTGCCAGGTCTCGTCAGAGAGAGGCTGGGGACAACCATGGGCAGGGGGCTGGTCACCCACCTCCCCTCTTGCCCAGGGCTGGGCTCAGCCCCATCAAGGGCAAGGAAGAAGAGTTTCCACGACTATTTGGCTTGGGAGCCGACGGGATACGCACCTGGAGAACTCGGACCACTTCTGCCAGCATCGGCCCCAGGCACCGGGTGGTGTAGAAGCCAGGCCCGTCCTAGGGAAGAGGAGCGCAGCAGGACGGGGGGTGAGCACGACCGGCGGGGCCAGGGCTGGGCTCAGCCCCATCAAGGGCAAGGAAGAAGAGTTTCCACGACTATTTGGCTTGGGAGCCGACGGGATACGCACCTGGAGAACTCGGACCACTTCTGCCAGCATCGGCCCCAGGCACCGGGTGGTGTAGAAGCCAGGCCCGTCCTAGGGAAGAGGAGCGCAGCAGGACGGGGGGTGAGCACGACCGGCGGGGACGCGGC
>NW_010268155.1:1662-2068 GCF_000690775.1 Eurypyga helias
GCAGATGAGCTGCAAACCGCCCCTCGGGGAAGTCTCTGATGGGGGATGAGGGTTGGAGGAGCAGCACTGGATCTCCAGTGCCCTTCGGAGAGGCCCAGAGCGCTTTCAGACAAGCCGGTTTTCCAGCACCACAGGAGAGACCTGCTCCGCAACTTCCGGCGTCAGCGAAGAGGCCAAACCACAAACGCGCTCTCCAGCCAGCCCCGAGCCCCGCGGCTGAGCCCCCACTCAGCAGAAACAGCATTCCTGGTGCTTTCCGCCACGGAGCGGGGACCGGCTCCACTCGGAGGGCTCAAGGGCAGCCTGAAGCCCACGGCTCGTCCGAGGCTCTGCCGCCTCTTCCTACGCTCCGCAGCGGTTTGTTCTGAACTCCTGCCCCTCCCACTGCTTGCTACGGCTCTTCCCT
>NW_010268155.1:2166-6583 GCF_000690775.1 Eurypyga helias
CGTGTATTCCTCCCCCCTTCCCTGCGAGATTTAGATCCAGGAAGAGGAGGGACACTGCTCACAGGCCCCTCTGTCCTCGCAGCTTGCCAGGGAGGTGGCTGCTCCATCTCGGATGCCCAGACAATCGGGATTTGGGTGGAACAGGACTGCCAGCCCCTCGTGCTGGCTGACCAGGCTGTCCCATGCATTGCAGGCTTCCAGGGCTGCTCCAAAGGCCGTTCCAGAGATCACCTGGGCACCCGCTGCCTTCTGACCTCCACGTCTCGGCGTGAGTAGCTACTGCCGGCGCACCCGCAGCCACATTTCGGCCTCCCCTCGAGGCACAACCCTGCCCTTTTGTTCACCAGCCCAGCTCCTCTTTGGTGCCCTACTCCCTCACCTTCACCACGATGACGACCTTGCCCTGCTTGAGGCCGACGGCGACAGCGGAAGCAGCCGTGTCCTGGGATGTTTTGTCTGTGGTGATGATTTCCAGCAGCTGCATTTTGTCGACCGGGGAGAAGTAGTGCATCCCGATCACCTTGGCAAAGGAAGAGCTCAGGGTTAAGCACGGCTAAGACAGGCTTTGGCTCCCAGAGTGATGTGCTGGGCAAGTGAAGCAGCCCAAGGGCAGAGGGAAGCAGGCCAGCGATGGGCTGCAGGACCCAGAACCATCCATTCATCCTCACGGAGCACGGAGTGCTCTCCAGCTCCCCTTCTCTCCCTGGCTTTCCCAGGACACAGCACATTCGCCACAGCTCCTTCCTCAGTGAGGATTTAAGGTCAGGGGACCAAGAGCGCTGCTCAGCTCCGGACTGGTTAATAGTGGCAACAAAACCCATTGGGAATCTTAGCGGAGCTCAATTCCCAGATAAATTATGGGCACGGCGCGATCCGCAGGCACTGTCCGAGCTGGCAGAGGAGCCACGTGCCCAGGTGGTGCTTCTTCTGGCCTTGGAGAGTGGGACAGCAGCCACAGAAACAGGTGTGGAGCAGAATCCCTGTGTTCTGCTTGTGGCTCGGGGTGGGTTTTCTGGTGGTGAAGTGAATTTGAGGAGTAGAAGGGACGTTTCCAGAAACCCCCCTGGGAAGAGCACCCGAGGGGAGATGGCTGGGCCGTGCGCCTCGCTAATGTGACCTGGAATTGTCACCTTCCTGCCTCCTGGAAGCTGCACGTGGCACTAAGGTCTGTGTAAGCCAGAGGCAGCTTGCAGGAGAGCAGCAGGCTGCAACGCTAATTAAATACACTAATCAGTTAACTGATTTCCTATTAGTTTGCCCATCAAGAGCAGTTTACTCAGCAAGAGGATGTCATCTGCAGGTATGAATAAGACTCGGTTTGCATTTCCGACGGCAAAGCGGGAAGAGGCGGATGCAGGCCACAGGCACCTCCAACAGCCGGGCCACGCGTTGGAACGCTCTGGCCATACTGCCCTGGGCAGCTTCCGACCCGTGCAGGAATCCAGGGAACCAGCCAAGGGTACCTGTGGTGTGCATTTGTGCAAGACTTTTCCCACTGAGCTCCAGAGCTTCCCCCTCCTTCTGCCCAAGCTGCTTCTGCCTCCCTGTCCCGGAGCTTTGCAGAGGGAGGTGGGATGATCTCACAGGGGAACTGCTTGCCCTTTCCTTCATTTTCTGCACCCCAGGTGGGGAAAGCAGATTCCTCAAATGAAGGGGAAGCATTTCCCCCTTTTTATACCTAAGAGAGGTGACTGCTGGTCACACCGATGGCTGCACTTGGTACCCTCTTCACGTGGGGCATCTGGAGCCAGAGAGAGAACCACACCACCCCCTCCAAAGCTGATCCCATGGCTGACCAAGGTTTTGGGTTCACCACCTCCGAATTCAGCTTCCAGGCCTGACTTTCCTTCCCTTTTTGCTGCGAGGTTAGTGCCTTCTCCCTGAGAAGGCTTTTTCCCCATCATGGCAAGTCACTCCTATGTGTAAGAGCCCTCCTGGCTGGAATCCTCTCAGCAGGAGTCCTTCCCTACCCCCACCAGCATTTCCTGAAGTGCGCTGACCCCCCTGCTGCACCCTGCCTGGCCAGCATCCCACTTGGGACGAGTCTACCTCCATCCCACTCCTACCTGTGCAAGGACCAGGCTCTTTGTTCAATACCCTGGGGGCAGAGGATGAGCTGTTTCACCTTCCGAGGAGGAAGGAGAAGATCCCAGCGCTCGCCCGCGGCGCAGCCAGTTTGCCCTAACAGGCAGCTCGGCACGGAGCAGGCTCACGGCACGTGGCAGCGGGTACTCACCTTCTCTGGCCTCTTGCTAACAGCAGCGATTTGGCTGATGGGGAGGGCAGACGTGTTGCTGGCGAAGATGCAGTGAGCAGGGATCACCTGTGGCAAGGAGGTAGAAGAGGGAGTGTAAACACACAGGCGCTGGAGTCGGATCCGGAGCGTGACGTGCACAGCCCTGGGAGAACAGTGCCAGCACCCTGACAAACCAGGCAAACTTCATCTTCTCTGTCAGGGAAGACAGTGCTAGAAACTAATTCTAAAGCAGCAGCCTGAATCAGCCAGACTGGGCGTCCCTGAACTCCCCCTGGGTCTGCAGTTTTCATCTGGGAGCCCCCGTGCTTCTGCCAGACCACTGCCACGTCAGACACTGCGGGCAGGGACCGCAGGAAGGTGCACAGACCGGCTCCTGTGTCTGGGGGGCTACAAGGAAGCTGGGGGGGATTTCTTCCAAGGGCAGGGAGTGACAGGACAAGGGGTGACGGGTTTAAATGGAAGGAGGGAGATAGAGATGGGACATCAGGAAGGAATTCTTCCCACAGAGGGTGGGGAGCACTGGGACAGGTTGCCCAGAGAAGCTGTGGATGTCCCATCCCTGGGAGTGTCCAAGGCCAGGCTGGATGAGGCTTGGAGCAACCTGGTCTGGTGGAAGGTGTCCCTGCCCATGGCAGGGGATGGCACTGGATGGGCTTGAAGGTCCCTTCCCACCCAAACCATTCCATGATTCTGTGACAAACCCAGCGGCACTGGACAGGACACCCCGTGTCTCCACCCTACGGGGGCTCCATCCAGCACAAGCTGCTCAGAACCGATACTCACGGCCTCCACCTCCTTCAGCACTTTGTGCTTGATGTTGATGTCCTCGAACACAGCCTCGATCACCATGTCTGCCTTCTCAAAGCCCTTGTAGTCCAGCTGGCCTGTCAGGTTGCTGAGAATGGAGTCCCTCTCAAACGATGTCAGACTCTTCTTCTTCACCTTGCCGTTCAGCCTAGGGAAGGAGAGCTCTGTCACAGCCCCTGGGCAGCCAGCCCTGACTGCTGGAGGTGCAGCACAGCTCCAAGGGCTGTGCCATCCCTCCCTCCTGGAGCTGGGACCCAAACCACCATCTCCAACCCAGCAGGACCATCGCTCTGCCTACTGGCTCCTCCTTCCATGTGGAAAAAGGAGAGCCCTGCTCACACAGCTCTGCTGGAGCACTAGTGTGAAGGTCAGTCGCCGACATTCCTGACGATGCGCTGCTGGGCCAGGAGGACAGGGAAAGGTAATCCAGCTTTTCAGATGCCTGACCCACTGCCTCCCCTGACACAGGCCTCTGGGCAGCCAGGATTAGTCCCCTCCCCCCTCAGCTCTATAAGCTACTGCTAAATCTAAAAGCTAAAGCAATCGACTGTTAGGTTGTCTACCTACCTAAGGAGCTAAGGCTGAATACCCTGGGCCTATTTCGTAGCAATATGCCAGCACACTGCATAGGGCAACCTTAAAAGTGCCTTTCTGGGACATCTGATGGTACAAGACTCCCAAGAAACAGAGGAGACAGGAGTTCCTGACTGCCCGAAAGCAGAGCACTATTTTCACTAAAGGCAGCCCCATCCCACCCCTAGAAAATTCCCTTTAACTCACGTACCCCTTGAAGACTTGCTGCTGTCCTCTGTCCAAGCCTTGCTGTGCCGTGTCCTTCAGAATGGTCTTCAGGCCCTTATCCACCGAAACCTGGGCGATCCCAGCTCCCATGAGCCCTGCTCCCAGCACTGCCAGAGTCCTGCACAGAAAAGGACCAGGAGACACATTCCAAGCTAGACACAGCTGAATTTCCATCGCTACCATCGAGCTTCTTGCAGAGATCCTATGTGCAGAGGCACTATGTTTAGTGAGGTCACACAAGATTTCACTTGTGGGTGAGACCTCTAAATTGCAGAGGCTCCTGGAAGCCTCTCTCTGCTCTGCTACACCGTTTTTCGGGACTCGAGGCCACTCGGTCCCAAGAGCCTCCAACTGCTCCTCAGACACCCCACCCCTGCACTTACTTGACTTCTCGCTGAGGTGTCCCAAACTTGTTCTTCTTGCAGCGCACCTGCCCGTGGTAAAGTCCTATCAGCGCCTTGGATTCCTTGGTCATTGCAAGTTGGCCAAAGTTCTGCAAGGAAGGCCAGAGGGAAGCAGAGAGTTTGGTGTTTAACAGCTTCCAGCACACAC
>NW_010268156.1:0-247 GCF_000690775.1 Eurypyga helias
AGCTGCTAGAAGCTTCCCTGGATCCCCATCAGACCTGTCTCCAGCCATGGCTGAGCCCTCTGTGATTGACATATTTAAGGAGGGAAAACAAAAATAAAACTGGCAGCAGACTCTGAAACAGTGGGGAGAGCAGCAGAAGGAGAGAGGGGTGGGATGTGGGAGACACAACCAGGCAGACACCCAGCTCAGTGGAGGAGGTGGCTGGAGCAGAAGTTCCCCTGCAGCCTGTGGCGAGAGGGGAGGCCAA
>NW_010268157.1:0-3846 GCF_000690775.1 Eurypyga helias
CCATGATGGCCCTGTTCGTTCCCTTCTCCCCCCAACCAGAAACCTGTCTGCCCCCGTAATTTCCCTCTGTCCTTACGTGTTACACCGTCTCCCCTGTAGCAGCTGTAAAAATAAATAGTTGTTGCTACGAGAAACTACCGGGTTTTGCACTGTCAAAACAGTATCTTGAACAATTACATAAATCCATGCAGTATACAAACGTTGCTTGGATTTTGTTGGCCTCATACAGCGCATGCTGAACACTGCAAATGCTCCACAGTTTGACAACACTCAGGTTTCCACGAAGAGTCCCACAGTGGGATGTCAGAGCCCCAGAACTGCCCATCCATATTGCTTACACGGCCCGCCTTCCCTCTCCTCGAGCCCTCACACAGCGCTCTCGGTTGTAGCCCGCGATTCTGTCAGATTTTATAAACTCATAAATTCCTGTGAGAGCAGTAGTGCTGCTCCAGCCCGGCCAGCTACAGACACGCATCCCACTGGCTTTCCCCAAAGCTCAGCACAGCCCAGAGGGGTCTGTCCGGAGGGGACATTCACAGAGCCCCTCTCTGACCTGCTGTTTGATTTCTTGAACCTTTCTGCAGCTCACAGCGCTCTGCCAGATTTCACTGAAAGTGCCTGACCTGTGCAGACGCAGTGGCACAGACAGAATAACACTGCTGTAGGAAACACGAAGGCACAGCTGGGAAGGGCTGCTCAGAGCCAGGCTGGCAAACCCCGGGTGAACCCCTGTGATGCAGGAGGTGTGGGGATGTCCTGCACCTTTCCCTCGGAGGGGAAATGCTAATGACTCATGTCCCTACTGCGGGAGCTGCAGATGAATTCTGACTACCTATATTCATATGCGATAGTCAGAGGGATACTTACTTCTTTTCCTGCAAATTGGTGGTGCTGGTGCCATGTGTCCAGCATAACGCAGCCCTGGAGAGGTCCAGACAGTCACAGCTCTCAGCGCAGAAACTACCTGTTGGCAACAACATTTGTTAACTACATCTGTACTTCCTGCCATGTTTACTAGTAAGCACACTTGTAATCCTGTTTTCTACTAACCTGTCCTGAAACGAGGATGATTATGTGAGTTTTCATTTGCATGGTGCTATTGATTTGATAAAAATCTTTCAGCTGTGTTTTGCAGCAGGGATCATTTGGCTTTGCTAGAGTTAAACCACATTAATATGTAACTTCCGTGCTGGAGTAAAGTTAGACAGAATTTTTGAAAAAGGGGCCCCTTTGTGGCTGCTTTTGAGATTAACATTCAGTAATAGGCAATTGTTTCTGTTAAAAAGCAACTGTTTACTTTAGGCACACGAAACGATGGCTTGCTGTGCTAAATGTAAGGTGAAGAGTTTTGTTTTCACAAATTCAAAATACCCAGTGTAACTCTGACGCCTGAAGTGGAAAAAAAGGTCTTCTGTTTTCTTTCCCTCAGGAACAGAGTTATGCTGAGAATGTTTGAGCAGATAATAGCCTAATTCAAAACTTCAGGCCAGATGTCTTCAAAATCATACTATCACTCAAATTAGTCAAAGCATAAACAAACATTTGTGACTGACGTAGCTACTTCAAATAGGCTAATGCCTCAGTCAGCGTTCCTCACTTTGGAACAGACTAACAGCAGAATCAAAATGAAGAAGTTACTTGTGGTTGTCTTCTTTTTGGTCCTGATGATCACTTTTACAGGTAGGAGTTTATATAAAACAAACCTGCATATGTATGTAGAGCTACAGAGTGTATTGTAATAGTATTTTAACTTCATGTTTCAGTATTTTCATATTTCATTTTCAATACTTAACTATTTCTACATTGCAGGATGACCATGATTTTTTTTTTAACAATCATGCTATTGTATTAGATAATTTACTCTCTGCATTACCATACTGTAGTAATGTATTCTAAAACCAAAGAGTTTAATTTTACAAGCTTACTGTTTTAATATTACTTTACCAAGGTCCTGAAGTTAAATATTCAATACAATCTCTCCTTTGCAACAAAAGTTTAACTCATTACTTTGAAAAATATATCCTAGAAAGTAAAGCAACACAAGAAAAGAGCAAAGAGTTGGAAGAGTTACTAATGTCAGTGGTTAGATGGTGCTGTTATATTTTCCCATTTCAGAGAGTACCATGAAAACGTAGGGTTTGCTTCATACTGGTAGATCTATAGAGAAAGCTCAAGTACAAAAATGGTTTAAAATTCCACTCATATCTCCTGGAATGCAATATCCCCTGGGAAGGGGCTGTAATGAAAGAACACTTTGTATACAGACAAAAATCAGGTTGGGAGACATTTCATTTCACAACTGACAGATAAAACATTAACTTTTTGGTAACTTCAGAACTAATCTCTGCTTTTCTGCCTCTAGACACTTCGCCAATTTTGACTGAAAAAGATGCCAAACAGATTCTGAGAACTCGTCGTGAAGACAGACCGAGAAAAGCTGGTTTCCCTGATGAGCCAATGAGGGTGATTTACAATATTTATCTTTAAATTACGTTAGGTACCCCCCCGACCAAAAACCCCCAAACCTTTGTGCTTAGTATTACATTTCTATAGATTTAATTCCAAGCAATACGTTATGAATATCACCCTTTTAAGCAGCTGAGCTCTTCCATGAAATATTAAAAAACCTCATTGCATTCTTCCAATTACTGTGAAGTAGCATTCTGTAAGTGCTGAATATTGCTCAGGAAATGTGTATTTGCAGAATGTGGAAATTATTTATCATGGTTCAAAAATGCCAATTAAATTATTGAGAAGAAAGTGGCTTTTCATTTATAGAAATGTGGATTTCATCAGGTTCTTCCTGAAAAACTAAACAACAGGAAATGTCTTCTGCTTGCAGTACATTCTGCACTCAAGGCAGAAAGGAGATATAGGTGTCAGTGGTCAGTGTGGAGATTGAGGTAGTTCTGAACTAGCTTTTAAAATCACTTATTTCATTCACTTGTTTATGAATGCTACAGATAAAGATGGTTTGTTATGATACTGTATAAGTTTTTAGTTGCTAGCTTAATGCAAAAGCATTGGTTTTGCATGCAGTATTTACATTTATTTATTTATAAACCATATTACAAAAGAAAAAGTAAAAGAATTAAGGAGCCTTCTGTTTTACTTGCTTTGACAGGATGTAACAAATAATTCGGCACTTCTCAAGATGTACTTGAGGTGTTTTAAAATTACTGCCTATTTCTTTCCAGAGTAAATAAACTGTGCTAAAATTACATGGTTCTGAAGAGGCAAACCCCATGGAAGCTAGAAAGCCCACTGCAGGTTATGCATGCATGACGAATGCAAGGGGCTGAGATGAGCAAGGTGCTCAGCACTTCTGAACTCCGCAGGACATGAGGAGTGCTACATACCTTGCAGGATGGAGCTCAGTGTGTGCCAGGCTTGTGGAGACAGCTTGTGGTTTTCCCTTTCCAATGGTCATTGCATCCCAGCCAAAAAGAATCCACCCAGCCGTAGGCCGCTCCTGATGTACACGCTTCCTTGTCAAGCGTGAGTGCCACAAGACATCAAAGCTGTCACAAGGTTATTGCACCATGCTTGTTAATAATCTCCTACAATGATGACTACAACAGCGCCAAAACCCAGAAGGCATGGGCTTCACCGCTGCCCACAGCATTTGGGATTGGGTTATTGCTAAGCTGCTGGTAAATGAGCCTTGTAGGTTTTGAAATTTAGCGGGAAATACAGCTCCCATCTATGCTTAGGCTTAATATACCACCATGACTATATAACGTGTTATGTAGTAAATATATATTAAATACAAAATAAATAAACCAGTAGAGAAGCTGGGCTGAGTTAAGCCCCGTGTTACAGGAAGTTATACACATACAAACGACG
>NW_010268157.1:3885-39836 GCF_000690775.1 Eurypyga helias
CTGCGGGGAGCAGGGCGTTGGACTCGATGATCCTTATGGGTCCCTTCCCACTCGACATACTCTGATTCTGTGATTCTAGGTGGCGAGTAGAGGGAGCTGGGGCTGGGGAAGCGTTTGATTGCTGACCTTTGCTGCTCTGCCCTTGCCACTTCCATCCTACCATGATTAGTAGCAACACTTGTTGAGAAATTCCAACCTTCTTTTTATTTCTTTGGGGTTTTTTTCTACACAGCAATGCTGGCTTTCTGTAAGGAAATCCAAACACAAACATATTTGGTTTTCTCACTAAATGTGAAGGTTTTCAGTAGAAAAGGAGTTATTTTCTGATAAAAAACTATTCCACTTCCCCCCCTCCACGTGGAACATGGAGATTTTCCCTGTGAATGAAGGTGCACGGCTGCAGTAGCCCCATGCAGAGTTCTGCCACTGCCTCAAGGAGAAAACCTGAGTGTGTATGGATCCTTTGCAGCAGAATGAGATGAATGCTGGGATGAACCCACCTCTGTTCATCTATTTTAAGCAAAAGCTGTTTGTACAAGGCCAGATCACACTGAGCTGGGGAATTTAATTTGCAATTCTTTGTTAACACTATTTGACTTCCACAGTGCTGTTTCAGTCAAAAAGCCTGTTCAGTTACAGCCAGCAAGATCTGCCATCTCTGATTATTATTCTGCCATCTATGTTATCAGCATGTTTTAAACTTTGACTGAGACCCTGCTTTCTATCATGTGGCACCCTCTCAGTCGTATAGCCCCGTTCTCCCCAACTTCATAATGCAGCCTCACAGGGGGATGCGAGCCAACTCTCCCGGTGCTGCGAGGACAGAAGGCACAGTAAAAGGCAGGATACTAAGGCTTCCTGCTGGCACCCAGCATACCAACCCTCTGGTCAGCACAAAGAGCAGAGAACTGGATGACAGCGGGGTACTTGGCCACAGCAGAGAGTTTACGCTACAGCTTCCATTCCTACTTGCACAGTGCCTACTGTGCAAAGCAGTGGGGGTATGTGTTGATCCTACTGTTCCCAAAGCTTATGAGCCCACATGCACTGTGACTGTAACTTTTTTAAAGTAAGTTTTGTTCCTGATGGAAGTCAAGTTTTTTATACACAGCCCACTTCAGTTTGATAACCTGTTGCTTACACCAAAACCCTAGGGGATTGCTAGGTTGTGGCACACTGACTAGCAACACCATTTCACTATATTTGATAATTTTAAGGAGTAAATTAATTATTTTTGTATAAGCTGTAAAATTCTCCTGGTTCATTGGCCTGACATTAGATGTGATTTAATAATTGAACTACTTTTTCTTTTCTTTAAATAGGAGTATATGCTTTACCTGCAGCGCTTGGAGCAGAGATCCGAAGAACAATTCCTTGAACACTGGCTGAATCCACATTGCTTCCCACACTGCAACAGGGATTTAGTGCATCCAATCTAATGGTTTTGTATACCCTGCAACCGGTATATATGTATTTCTTTTATGGTGTGTATGTCTTTCTTCATAATAAAAGGCAGAACCACTAACTGGAAGAGGAGAGAATAACCAGTAGTTGGAGGAAGTACCTTGTGCTGAAAGGCACCTGGCAGCAGAGCAGTGGCAGGGAACGTGTGTCCTAGACATCAGCTGTGTCACTGGAATTCTGTTCATGTTAATAAAACATCTGGTTATGCATTTTTCTGCTGTATGGATATAAGCTGATGACTGCACAATGTTCTTATTAATGTTGCTTCGCATTGCTCCTGTTTTTTCCTGTCTGCTTGGGCTCCTTTTCCAACTCATTAATTTAAGTCTTGTACTTGTTCACTTAGCTCTCAGTAGGACTGCAGGATTAAACTCGTAGTTGTCATCCTTGAGATATTAAAGATGCAGTCTGACCTGCTAAGAGTTGAGCCTGTTCTGCAGTATTTCAGCTGTAATAATTTGCTAGCTGCTGATCTTTTAAATGGAATCCACTATTTAGTACACATGCTGGTAAACATTAACATACAACATTTTCACAGAGCTTGCATGGATTATTAGTTCTGTTTATGATTTTCAACATCAGTGTAATAGTCAGCATCATTTGCTTTATTGCCTTTGTTTACCATACGCATCACAGGGTTCAATGGGAAAATATACTCAAAGCACAGCTCAGAAACCAGGCACTACTCACAAGCCAGTTGGTGACAAAATGACACATCCCAGTAGTACTCCGTGCACACTAGGTTTGTCATATGGTCATCCTTTTTTCCCTTGTGTTTTCCGTGCAGAATTAACTCATCACTGCATTAAAAAAATGTGATGTATTGAGGTAAGGAACATACAGGATTGTAATATAAGTATTAAACATAAACTCTTCCGATTACCCAACAGCCATTTGTAATGCCAAAAAACTAAAGCTGGATGATCTTTAAGGTCCCTCGCAACTCAACCAATTCTATGATTCTATGGAAAAGAAGATATACCTACATCTGTATATTTTTATAACAGGATAAGCCTTCCTGATTACATTCTTTAAACAGACATGAAATTTGTCAACTGGGATAAGTTTGAATCATCACCATTACAGTGATGCTATATCACTCACAGTTAACTTACTAACATAAAAGTTGCAGATTTAGCTCCATACTTTCAAAAGCATTTAAACAGTAGAATACAGAGATGGTGTCTGTCAGGACTGATCTGTGTCAAAAGACAGAAAGGTGGTCATAAAGCTTGAAGCTTAAAATTCTGCTATCTCTTTGTACCTGTACATATCTAAACACCTTTGAAAATCTGGATGTTGTGGCAGACTTCATCAGAGCTATGTTAATCCACAATAAGCCAGAGGTCTGAAACCTATTTAAAAACAAACCCATAAAATTCCCAAACCTTAGCCCTAGGAAGGAAGTTGGCAGTTTTCAGATCTCCCAGCTGAGACACAGCTGAAAGCTGGCTCACTTAGCTATTGTCGTTCTCCACAATAGCTGCTCACAGGCGGCTGTGAAGGATTAACGTTAGAAAAGTGCGTAAATGATTTGAAGCCCTTCATAAGTTATTAGTATGGCCAACGTCAGCATGTTTTTAAATTACGTTTTCTTTTTTTCTGCAGATCTCTTCATGGGCACTGAAGAGGATATATACTCTGTGTTAAGGACAAGATTATTCCTGCATTGGCTACCTGCACATTGTAGAGCTGAACCCCTTTGCCATACAGTGCAGTTCTAGTGGCACAGCAAAACTGCCAGCTATAAATGGCTACATATGTTATAGGCCAACATATATTTTCTACCAGTAATGATTACAGGCATGAATAAAGAAATCAAGCTTCCCCCAGTGTCTGAGGTATGGGCAAGAATAACCACTGATCAGCCCTGGAGTGTGCTTTTTAAGGGTACAGATTTAGACTGAAGCAAAAGGAATGTAGAGGGACAGGTCCATAGAAAACTGGGGAATATAAACATGAAGAGAAGGCCAGCTTTATGGACTTTGGAGGAATCCTTAATTATAGTTTTCTAGGTTAAATAACACTATTGTATGAAGACATAACATTTAGGCAACACTATGTTTAACTGCCTGATGACTATTTCATGTATTGCTTCACAATAAAAGCTTGATTCAAATCCATTTTCAGATGATTTTGTTACCTGAGCCTCCCATACTCTATGCTGACACAAATCACAGGGCGTGAGGCTCAGTACTGTGAAGTAGTAAGGAAATGTCAGATAACTTTCTAGGGTCAGCAGCTGGGAAGCACTATGGTGCAGACTAATCATTTTGTAGTTTCTCTGCACAACTTTTCCCTTTCCTTTATAATTCTGTGGGTCAGGCACATGTATCCAGCCATTCCTTTTCTGCCTGCTTGCCTTTATAACTTATGCCTTGGTATGGAATATCTTGTACAGTCAGATGGTAAACATATGATCTCTGCAAAACATGAAAAATGTCTTGATGGCTCTTTCCTGACTGTTATGACCTGTAATGGCAGTAGAATTAGTTACGAATGGACCAAACTAACTTTCAGAGTTCCTCACTGCAGCCACACTAAGAGCTCGAGGACTGGTAGCAAAATAAAACACAATTTTATGAAGGCAATTACTGCTGCAACAGAGCACTTAATAGGCTGAAATAGATCAACAGTTCTACTAGACTTTTCTTCCAGTAAGAGAGCTTTCCTAGATGACTCCAAGGAAATAATTTAAATCTCAAAGCATCAAAGGCTTGCTTTCCCCTACTGTCAAGATGAAATCATAGATTAAATCTGGGAGTGTAAAAAAACGTATAATCAGGCTGCTATTGTGTGCTGCATTCATAATGGTCTCAATACATAGATCTCAATTTGCATATCTCTAATGAAGTTAAATTCATTAGGTGAAATCCTGGCTCCGTTTTTTCTTTCACAGTGCACAATTCATGCCGATCCCAATTATGCCAATTTTCACCCAGTGAAAGTCGATTTAAGTACTTCTCTGAAATAAAAAGAACTCCCCCTAGTTATATTCAGTCACGAGTCAGATAACTAGTAAGGTTAAATACTAGCTTCTAGGGCTACCTCGGTAGCACCGAGCTAATCCTAAAGGAAACCTGTGGAATAGAGATTGGTTACTGGTTTTAAGTTTGCTTTTCTACATTAGGGCTGCAGGATCTTGTATAGGTATCTCCAAAGAAAAGTTATGCATTATTAAGTCTAATTTACAAGGATAAAACTGGAAACATTGAAAGGTGAAGCACTTCCAGGTCCCTGTTCCATGTTCTCTCCCACTTCATAAGGAAAAAACTTTTGGCGTTAATAGCCTTTAGCCCACGTTTGTGTCAGGCCAATACATGTAGCCAACAGGCCAAAGAACCAGCCCATATTTTCACTCAGATTCAGATCAAAACCATTACCAGTGTTTGTAGGATTCCAGCACTTAAGCTTCTTTACAAAAGTAAACTCTTAAAAGTCTCTTCACTTCTGTGCTGTGGTAGAACTGACCATTGGAGAACCTCCTGGTCCATCAAGACAAGAAAACCAGCAGACACCATAGAGGAAAGGCTGAACTACAGAGAATAAAGGGAGAAAAAAGTGTAAAAAAAAAAAAGAGAGAGAACAGAAAATTATGAAGGAAAAGAAGAAAAACCTAGAATGAAGCCTATCAGTACCTCTGTAATCCTGTGATCATGAAGAACACAACCAAGATGTCTTCTTTTTAAGGCATCCAGCTCTTTTGCCAAATTTAAGAAGCCAAGTTCTCCATTCCTACCAATTAATTCAGGCCCTGAAAGTAAACAAACACCCTTCAACCTACCTGAGAGAGAAAGAAGAGGAGGCCAACACAGCACAGCAGACGTTCAGGAGTTTGCTCAGTATTGGCCACAAATGAAGTCTAAAGAGAGAGGGAAGGCATGAGTGTGACTGCTTTCGACTATTGCCATGGATGTAGCGACCCTTCATCCTGCTTATTATACATTTCTGTATGCCCATAAAATATTCCCAGTGCTTTACATGTAATCCAGTGCAGTAATAAAAGAACAGGATCTTAAGGTCAGGTATAAATAAATTAACTCAAGCATTTATTATGACTCAGCAGTGAAAAACTTCACCCATAATTAGCATAAAAGGTTAACACTGCATAAACTTTATACTTACTTTATAGCTACATATAGAAATTATGGAATTATGCTTTTTTTCAGGGTCCCTCAGTGTGGTTTCTCCACTGTGTTTTTATTCCTTTCTTATACACAGATCTTTGCTTCAAAGCCATGCTGTGCTTGAAATCACCTGAAGTTGAACTTGATCAAGTGTTGGAGGTTTATTTTTGTCCATGTCTAACATCTTGGGGAAAAATACTGGACTTCTATACATGCATGAAAACCATTAGCTTTCCTACTGGGTGAAGATTTATGATAATCTAGATGACATTAAGTAATTAGAATTTGCATGTGAAAGCCATGAGAGGGCTTTATAACAAAAAGAGGAAGAACAAGTCTTCTGGAAGTTGTGCACTGAAGATGGGAAAGTTGGCCAAACGGTTGCTGTCCAAGTGCTTTTACAGAAAAGGATTACAACAGACATAGGAAAATTTTTTATCTGTGAAAGAGATAACCATACCATTAGCTTTAATCACTGAGTTGTTCTATATTCAGTGACTGTCAACTTTGTCTTTTCTCACCTGAAAAACTGCCCACTAGATGCCACTGTTTCTGCATATAAACGGCATCACAGCCCTCAACGGCCGTTTGACTCCAAATACTGCATCCCTCCTTCTCCCCCCTTGTTTTTCCACTCTTTTTCTTGAAATGTTCCCCTCAGATGATTGAAATACAAAGTCACCTCTAAACTGTAAAAAAAAAAAAGGAAAGAGCTTTAGCAAATGGCTGATTTTCTTCCCCCTTGGATCCAAGATTGCTGTGAATGCAGATGTCGGTGTGGCGTCTGCCGGGTTACGTGGGTACGATTAATTATGCCATAGAAGGAAATGGTTGGAAGTTTCTACGCAGCACACTGCAGTGGCTTGTGACTTTTTACAGTCTGCCCTTCAAACACAGATCCTAAGAGAGGATTTTGTGTGTTTGCAGCAGCCCTTCCCTCTCAGAGTAGGCCCCATTTGATCTATGTGCAGTAACCCCAAAGTGTAAATTGCAGACTAACAGCTAGGAGCATCACTCTTCATGGCACGACATTATCTTATTGCACTGATTACCTTCAGCAGCCCGGGGGACTCTGTGTTCGGTGCTGTACAAACCTGTACTGACAAGGCAGACTGTGCCCAGGGCCTGAAATGTAGCCCCCTCTATAAAGAGTAGATAAATGATATCAACTCCAATTTACATACACAACAACTCAGGGAGAAGAGACAAAGGCTGGAATTTTTGAAAGCATCAACTTCTTCAGCAAGGCCAAGCCTAGAAGGCTTTATCACAGCCAGATAAATAGTATATGAAGTAGTTATACCACTGCCACTGAGCAATTTGGCAGTGCAACTAGTTGGCTATTTCTACCAGACTGCCTTACGTTTTGGGAGAATATGCACGAGAACATGTACTTACTCACTGACTGCAATTTCCAGAAGTTTCACTAAAAGCAAGTCAAGCACTCGCTTGATCTGAAATTCACTTTCGCAGTGGTGAAGGTAATGGAAAATGCAAAATTGAAGTTACCGGTTTGTAGTTTAGATGATGCAATATTTGCCTGCTTCTCGAGGAGGCCCAAGAGGTGAGCGTGCTCTTCTGTTCACGAGGGCAGTGCTGCTTCTCTGGGGCGTTTCTGAAAAGGGAACGTGAAAGAGAGGAAGCAACGCCTGTAACAATCTGAAATGCAAAAAAGTGGATGGAAATATGTCTCCCCAGTACCTTGGGGTTTTTTTTTCAAGAGTTACAGGTTGTTGTGAATGTCAGAATCTTGTTTGGAATGAAGACTTCTGTTACTGAATGAATGAACGTGTAACTAACTTCTGAAAGAGTGGAGGGAAATTAAATGTGATCACTGCAGTAGGAATCTAGCTTAGATTCTCAGTAAAAACTTTTGTTTTAATGACTAAAGAGATCAGAGCAGATTTCAGAACTTCATGCGAGCCTTTTACGGCCTACAAAGAGTAGGAAATCTTGTGAGAATTGTGTGTTTTGAGATTTCTGGTATGTGATTAGAAATGCCGAGCGATCTGTCTCCTATCTGGCATTTTAATCCTTTTTCAGGTCTGGGGGTAAAGATGTGCACTAAAATGAAAACCAGTAAAATGCAGAAAAGGTTCAATGAACTCTGAGTGAATGCAACTGTCCTTATCCTATGAAATGGGCATGTCTAGCTCAGAGTAGGCTCAACATGAAACCGAAAGTTTGAAGCACGAGCATTATTCCCGATCTCAAGCTCATCTTGGTGCTTTGTCTTTTTTCAGGACGTTTCAGTAAGTGATGATCAGCTAAAGTACAATTTTTTTTCCCCCAAATTCGGGTGGGATTTGCACCTACAGATCCATTTAGGCATCTCTCTTTAGCACAGTGTATACACGAGTATCACACACATACCTTTAATAAACTGAGTGAGTCAACCTTAAATATAGGAGAACTTAGACCAAAGTGGGGCAGAATATTGCTTTATTTTGAATTCTTTTTCCAGAACGGAGAGCAACCTACCTTACAGGGATCCAAGGTGTGATCAATCATGGGTTTGCTGCTTACCTGCATAGAAAAAAAGCCAAACATAAAAGTAAGCCTTAGCAGAAATAGGAATGGATCAAGGGTAAATAAAGCATTCTTTAATGATGAACAAAGAAGGGATTTATCTGTTCTTTATAGGTCATGATTCCTTTAATCCTAAGTAGATTCTCAAAATAGGCATCTACTAGTGTCCATTTATTTTCATTCATTACAAAGGGACCTGAAGCCTCTAAAAATTGTAACTAAGCTTTCTCAAAATCTGATCCTCAGCAATTATGCAAAAACAACAACTGGGTAGCACTGGCATGGCTGTTTTTATGCTGAGGCCCGTGTTCCTGACACTTCGAACATTTTACTCCTGGGGTTGAAAAGCACCCAATGGTTAGGAAGTTCTGAATTTCGCTTGGCAGCATCTCTGTCCATAGCTAAGCAGCGAGTGAGGCAGCTGCCCAGGGGACGTTTGGGAGGGAAAATCTTCACCTTCAAGGTTCTGGGAAAAAGAGCAGTAAAAAAGAGAGACTAACACTGAGCAGCAGCCACAGGAAGAGCTGCAAAAAGGGAATTGTGCTCAATTTATTGGTGCCATGGTACACACAGGAACAGCCCTGGGCTCTTGTTACCTGTAGGGAATGGAACGCTCCATCAAAACAGGGTCAGGCTGTTCCTGTGGTCATGGAAGAATACTACTATGATAAATTTATAGGTCCAATGGAAGATTCCTTAATTTACTGGGAAATGACAAGGCATCTGTGGCCAACATGTATAAAATTTACTCCTTTATACCTTAGTTAGATGCCACTGAATATTTACTGAGTCTGTGGATATATTTATCATTCATGCAGCATCCCAACCCATCAAAAATCCCTGCTCAGAGTAGGATGTGTTGGATTCCTCGCCTTTCTACACATGAAACTGCAATGACTTTAAAAATAAATATTTTGAAAAGTTATGTTAACAAAGCAAATTCTTCCTGGAAGCAACTGACAGGTATTTAGGGTTAAATAAGGGCAGATTTCTGCACAGCAAACAAAGAGTATCAGGAGACACTCTCTTTTGTTCACACACCAACTAGACCTATGGCAAACAACCACACCAACAGGGGCTTGTTCACAGCAATACTGTGCAGCTGTACATTTGATTTGTTTCTAGTCTATACTAGGTTATTCTACACTATCCTTGCGGTGTTACTCCATGTGATCTACTGCTCCTGTTTTACACTACAGCTATACTGTACTATTGTATGAGCCACGTTTCAAATAGGTCACTGTAGAGGAAACTCGGACTGCCCAACAGCCAAATACCATGATTCAAGAATCAGAGACCTTAAGCCTGAAAAAGAAATAATTAAAAAATATAATTAATAATTAAAAAATATCATTAAAACGCCAAATACTCAGGCCCTCATTCTGTAAAATATGAGTAGATCTTGCCCGTGGAAGTCATCTGGTGAATTCCAACCTTCCAAAGAAGTGCAGTTGCAATGGCATGTGGTATTCATACTTATTTTTCCTGCTTTTACCATACACAATTTTGGTACCTCCTAAATATAGTTATTTCCTTGCTAACACAGACGGGGTTGGTATCAAGAACACTGTATGGGATGGACCAAGGTTGAACTGCTACTGGTCATCTCCTGGAGTCACACGAAGGAACCAGAATCTCATCTTTCATTTAGAAAGTGTGGTTCTAGCCACCATGGATACAAAGCAAAGCTTGATATATGAGTTGCACACAGCAGATTCTGCCCGTGTCTGTAGGGGGGAAGCAGTTCCAAGATCTGTGACACACCCTGTTCTTTCCAATTCTGACATTTACTGGCAATTCCAAGGAGGGCCAGGTTAAAGTCTGAGGGCAAGAGACAGGATGGAACACAATGGTAGGCCATGGCTTGCTTTCATTCTGCCCTGACAACCTTGCATGCACATTTATTCATCTTCCAATTGTGAAAACCACAATTTCAGGCTCACAGGCATCAAGCTTCATTTCAAAGCAAAAGCAAAACAAATATATGTATTAGATCTATGTTTATTTTTATATATGTATATATTTACAGATATTTTAATGTACTCTAAATTACAGAAATTAAGCTTATTTTTCAACAGTGGATGGATTTGAATTGCATTTCAACATTCCAGCTGCAGAAATTAAGGTTTTCAGGAACATTTTCTGCCCAGAGTAATTTATTTTTAAGTCCTCAATATCTGAGGGTGTTTTAGTGATAACACAAAGTTTTGCTAACATCAAATCTATATCACTGGAGGAGGTCTGGGGTGTGTGTATTAAGAGTTTGTATTTTATATAAGAGCCAGAGCAGAAACTAAAATTTACTCTTTTTTCTTTTTTTCCCCCCTCTCTTCTCTGTTTACCATTTGATGCTTTAGAGCTGCTCGGGGAAGGAGAGAAAAATGTCTTCTATTTCACATTGCACAGCTGTTGCACTGCTTGAGAAAAACATTTTAAATATTAATATGGCTTTGGGGCTAAAAACATTTCTTGAGAGGTACTTTAATTCAGTGAGTTTCAGCACAGTGAACAATCACAAAAACAGAGTCAAAGACCAAAATCCCTCCAGCTGATAGTAAGCCAATTTATTTAGGTTTTGGTGCCTGCCTATAGATACCTCTGTGTGATTCTATCCGTTACCGCTTCCCAGTCCACCCTCAGTAAAGAACAGCTCATAGATGTGATAGATGATGACCTCTGGAGTCAGAAACATCTTCCTTTTCTCACCCCAAGCTTTCAGTGTGAATTGGTCTATCTCAGGTCTCTCTCCACCACGTGAACTGGGGACACTTCTGTGCAGTTTAGGGTGCTTTTATCAGCTGCTCAGCTTCCTCTGCTCAGTAACCTCTGCAGCTGTAATTAAACTGCCCAGGGGGGTTAAAGCTTTCCTACCTGATACTACTACTACTGTGTCTAAGGGTTCAGATCATGGTGGTCCTGTTCAGCTCTGCCGGGGGCCATCCTCTGTACTAACCACTCCAGCTGCACCCAGAGGTGACTCACCCCAAAAGTGCTCACAGTGTTTCATCCCACCCAAGAAAGAAACAGGGGTTTCCCTCAACCAAAATAGTCCGACAGTAGAGTTCAAACGGTGGACTGAACAGAGGGCATTGCTTCAACCTTGGCTAGGATCCATCCCGAGGAGGCACGGTTCTAGCACGGATGATGTACCGACTGGGCTTACTTAGGGCTGCAGTGTTATTTACGCACTCTGATACTGATGCATCTTTAGTTCTGCTTTGAAAACAACCCTGGATAGTCTGAAATTCATGGCTGCCAAGGGGTAGGAGGAGGCTACTTCCATCATTTCAGTTGTTCACCTATTTCCTATTTACCAGGGATGACACATGTTTAAGCCACCTAGTTACTGTATTCCCAAGCTTTTAATTCTGCTCCATGTGGATCAACAGCTGTGCTGCTGAAAGCACACTCTCAAGAGCAAGTCTGAAGTGACCAGCACCTGCAGCTCCAGGCCGTCAGCAGCGGGACACACGTGTGCCCGGAACAACTTGTCCGAGCAGAGGGAGAAATGGATTACAGCTCTGGGCTACACAGAGTAAATCACCAGCACACAGACAGCAGCCCAGGGACAACAGAAATACCAAAACGTGCTTTTTTAGAACATGACTCCTTAAATTAAACAAGACAAGGAAATACATAAAATGACAGCAAGACCACTTTTTCCTTAACTCTTGCTCCAATTTAAGACCACACATGTCTCTCACTTATTTTCAACTTTGCTATTCTGCTGTCTCCATCCTGTACGAGGTGGTTACCCAGTATTATCAGCAGAGAAAGACTACAAAAAGGGCTAGGTATTTATCCACTTATGCACTTTTTGGTAATGTCCTTTCATTTCTGGAATGCAGTTACAGAAGCGGCAAATGCTCCTTGTTAAAACTCAAGACTTGTTGGGGTGAGCAGCGTACAACATCCCCCCATATAACGCTGCTGTACGTTACGTAGACAAACTCACTAACCTCGGTCTGCGGTGGCTGAGAGATGTTGCAAGCAGTTGTAGTGGTTACTGAAAATCAGAGAGATCAGCATTTACCATAACATTAGCATTCAGACATTGTTCACTTCATCTGCCTCATGAACAGATTTTACCACCTACAAACCTCACCTTCTGATCTCCTTGGCTATCACATGAACAATGCATGCCATTGCTCAAATTGATTGTTATTAGGCTGGGGTACTTAGGAACTATAAATACATCACCTCAACTGTCCTAAAATTCAGTTCTGCTTAAATTAGCAGTGAGAATTTGTATTTAACTGAAGAGCTCTATAACTGTATTTATTATTTATTATGAGCTACACTTTCAATAGAACCTTAAGCTAAAATTGAAGATGTAATGCTTCCAAAAATGCAAGCTCACGTTAAGAAACTGTGCACCACTCGATTAACGGAGGCCCAGCCTCCCCAAACCCAGGAATAAGGCAGTCTGCATGTACACCGACATGGAAAATTGCTCCACCGAAGTTTACGTGAGGAAAACAGAATCCACTGTTCTAAAAGGAGCGTCGCAAAGTTTGACGTACCTATTTCAAAAATATTTGGAACAGATATCTCACCCTCTGACAAGACAGAAATGTCTTTGCTTCCAGCTTTAATGTCAACTCCAAGGGGAAAAGAAAAGGAATTACACTTTCTGGTGTTTTGGAGAAGAAGGGGTGAAGTGGGAAGTAGCTCGGTGGGAATAAAGCTGAGGGGGCTGTGATGGGAGGGAGCTAGGGCTGGAAACAGCAGACCTCTGGCTGTATTTTGATTGAGTCAGGCGAGGCCAGCAGGGACAAACGCAGGGCTGGTTGGGAGAGCAGAGTCCCTGCCTATGCTCTGTGTGGAAACTGGGTCCCACAGCTTTGCTCTTTGATCCTTCGGCTTAATTCAATCCAGGTCAAATCAGAATGAAACTGGGTGTGTGTAGGTGCAGGTGTGCACGTACGTTTGGGGGGCTGGATGGATGGAAGGATGGAGACAAAGGGCAATTGATGCTGCCCAGCACATTTCATCCCTGCGCTGCCCGAGCTAGGTCCCACTGCTGTCACACCTTCCCAGGGCCCAGGTCTGACACACACAGAGGGCCTTTTTTTTCAAACCCAAGTGCTTACAGAAGCAGAGATTTCAATTACGAGAGCTGTAACGCCATCTTTGTGGTGCCTGGTTCCCTCATGATACTGCAGTGCCAAGGGGCTGCACGCTCCACTCACCCACGAACCTGCCTGCTCTGGGGCTGTCGTCAGGCAGCCCGTCCGTCAGTCCGTCAGGCACCTCACCAGCATTGCCTACTTGCCCCAGAACTGTGCCAGGTCATCGCATCAAACAATGGCTGTAACCCTGCCTGGCTTGTGTCACTGCACTGGTCTGGCACACCAAACAGATCCCAGTGAAGATCAGTCTGAACTCAGAACAAACCCAGAAGAAAGCTTCCATTGCAGATAACAGGCCAAACCAAACCCGCTTGTGATCTTTAAGGTCCCTTCCAACCCAAACCATTCTATGATTCTGTGCTTATGGGACAAAACGTTCACAGTGAGACTGTGGCAGACTTGGACAAGCCCAAGGCAGCATGAAGTACATACCCTCATCCTTCTCCCATGCTCTGTGGATCTCTTGGCTCACAGTGGTGGTGCCTCAGGGATTATTGTTGGCACAATCCTTTCAAACTGCATCCAGAGCCGTCGTCCTGCGCTGACCAAGAAAGATCTGTCCTGTCTCGTAAGAGGACTTTAGATGATTTGGCAGCGAAGGGGCAGTGGATACCAGTCTGAAGGCACAGAGGGTCTGTCTTCTCACCGCGTCCACCCTTTGGTCACCTACAGGACATACATTATCCCCTCTGCTGAATCCCCTGAACGATGGTCCATGGGCCCCTGAGAAGTGAGCTACAAAAAATAACTAGTATAGCCATCCTCTGGTTTAGTCCGTTTCATGAAAAATGAGAGACTGCCACAAATTCTGTCTAAACAGAAATTTCTTTTTTCCATTGCTAAAATGAGTCGCTCAGGATTATACACAAGTGCCAAAAGGCTGTTGCAAAGAAAACCCAGAATACTGAGTTTGTTGGCCTTTTTTGCCTAGTGGAGAAGTTTACATTGTGCTGCATACCTCTTCAGTTCGTTATTGCTTCTACTTCAAGAATCGGGAACCGTGCTTAAAAGAAAGGCAGCTATTTTAAATTAATTGAATTTTTAATTGTGTCTACTTAGCTCCACTGTCTGTGCATCTTTCTTTGGGTTTTGATATATGGCAACAAAACAGAACTGCAGCATCCTGGGATATGAAGTGGCTCAGTGGAGAAGGATATAAACCAGATGTGTAACATATCCAGCGAGTACTCAATGTACCTCCTGTGACCTGTCTGGAGATGATACAAACACAATCATTTTTTTTCAGACACAGAAATAGAAATTAGCTCCAAGAGCATGGAGGGAATACAACACATCAGAACAGTTCAGAGAACAAGAAATCATTTCAAGCTACCAAAAAATATTAATTAAAAAAAAAAAAGGCAAGAAAGAGTACATTTTTTCCTAAAATTTTGCAAACCAAAAAAGCAGCTGTCTTTCCCCTCTGTTTTGATTAAAACCATGAAGATAATTCTCTGCATGAACCTCCAGTTTGTTTCACAGAATCTTTTGTTAAATTATGTGCATGATTTATCTCAGAGCGTAGTTACAGTACGCTGCGAGACTTCCTGTCACCTTGAACTTCATCCTAATAGTGCAAGTCTTTCCCATGGTTTTAGTGCAATGAGAGTACTCCTCATGGCAATCAGCTACCAAGCTGATTTCAGAGGTTCCATCTGAAGATAAACCCTCACTTCTGGGTAATTTTTTCCTCTAACAAGGGATTTGAAGTTGAATGGCCGGACCCTCACTGATTAGAAACCTGGAGAGATGACTGACTTCATGGATATCAATGTATATTGGGCTCCACTGTGGCAGGGGGAAAAAAAAACCAAATCTGTGTAATGGTTTAAAACCAAATTCTGCTACTCTTACTGATGTGTGGAATACAGGGAGACTGGCTGCTACCAAGCGTCACAGGCTTTTGCCCAGGATGACTGAAACAATGGCAGAGGATGAAATCTGTGGGGTTGTTAAGCTGTTGTGCACCAGACAACTGGATTCAGAAGGTGCATCTAGGCAGCAATAATTATCATCAGCCCTGTGATAAAACTGAAACAAGAATGAAGAAATGCAAAACAGTGACCTGGAAGACTTGTGTCTTTCCTGCATTTGTTGTTCTGGAAGCATCTGGTTTGATGCTTCCCTTTGTCAGCACGTTCGGGACTCAAGTCTCGTGCAAACGCACTGCTCAGAAGGGGTTTTTACATCAAATTAAAGAAGTGACAGAGGCTACAGAAGTTATTACCACCACGGGTTTGAGCCTGCCCAGCCTGGGCAGTGGGTATGAGAATTTTTCTCTCGTGGTAGAGTTTGGGAGTAGGAGTTTTCCCTTTCTTCTCTTACCTTGGCTGCTGGTGTGGCAGGTCCCAGCAGTGGCCCTCCCCATTCCCACACAGACGGGTGGGGAGCGGGTGGGCTGGGAAGGGGAGCTGAGGAATTTTGGTTTGGCACCCCTCGCACACCGAGGCAGCCAGGCAGCAAGGAGGGGAATGCAGCTGGAGCCAAGCACAATGCTAACATGGATTGCTTCTTTTGGAAAGGAGGAAACCCAGGAGCCACAACTGAAGCACTGCCTTGCTGTTGGGATAACTCAAGTGTATACTGCGTGTTGCCCCTAACCCCAGCAGAACTAGGACAATATTTCACTAAACTGGGAAACGATTTTTGGGCTGTGTCTCAGAACTGAAATGCTCATTGTTTAGATAATTTGGAAAAATATCTTGTTTTTCTTTGGTTGACCAGTCTCTGGAAAAGTTTAGGATGGCATGCACATTGTGGTAAAAAGGAAAAAAATGAGAACAAACAAGAAATTCAAATTAATTTGACATGCTGGGCGTAGGGCTGCTGGGAGATCTTAGAAATTACAAAGTAGAAAAGAAGGCAACACAGATAACTGTTTACTGCTGAAGAGATGGGCAGAGGATTCCCAGGACAAAGAGTGCCTGAAAACTAAGTGTTCAGTGGCTACTGAGAAATGGGAAGGGGCTTATGAGAAGGGAGCAGAGGACACACCAAGGAATGTGAGAGGTTCACAGCCTGGCCGAGATAGTTTCATCTCTGTGGGTTGGACGTTGCTAGTCTGATCAGACCATCAGTGGCCCTTTGGGCTGCTACTGAAAAAGTGGTTCTTCCATTCCTTCTTCCCCCAGACACTCACTTTGTGCTCTCTTACGCCAGCACAAGTATTCATGTGGCTGTGCTACCCTAAGAAAGTAATTAAACAAAAAAAGCATACAACTAATTGAGTTAATATTCAGCTGGATCAGTCTGTGGTCCAGCTCGTTGTACAGCCATATAAACACTGGTGCCAGACAGAGGAGGTGAAAAACGTGACTGGGTGCAGAGGAAAAGGGGGGCGAGGAATGGAACAACCCCTTTCAGCAGCAGCCAGACTTATGCCAGATTAAAGTGACCGTGTAACCACAACCTCTTTGAGTAGCCCCCTTAATTTCATTTTGGGCACGTGAAGAATCAGCTATTACTCCTACTGAGTTAAGAGCAGCACAAACAGGCTTTTATCATCTGATCGTCTCACATTTGCTGAACTTGTGATGTGCTCTGTGCTCTGCCAGAATTTCTGGGAGGATCTGTGGCAATTACAAGGAAACCCACCTAGGGACAATATCATTCCAGTGTAAGAAGGCTGGTATGTGTGCAGCCACTTCAGCAGCTCCGTCTGCTATGAAAGCAAATGAACCCAAGAGCAGACAAGAACTGATATGTGAAGTTAGAGTATAAATCTGACTGCATAAATTAAAAGGACGGGAATGCAATGGATTTTGAATAGGTTCTTTCACATGACAGTGTTCTCCTGGAATCAAGACAGCAGAGATCGCAGCAAAAAAGCTTTACAGTGTTCTGAAATAAATATTAGTATTTCTCTTAGCACAGAGGAGTTAAATGAAGTGGGAAATAAAAACACGCATGTGTATACATATACATTAGTTAGAGATAGAAAGTGTGGACTGTAGTGAAAAGGGGTTGATAAGGAACAGGGACTGACACAGAATATGAACAAAATATTGACTGTGTGTTGCAAGTTTTCTACTTTCCCTGAGCCATCTTCTTTATGTGCTAGAGCTGCCAGACACGTGAAGGTCTGAGCTTCAAACCTGGGATTTCAGCTTCCCTAAGTGATTCCCTGCACATCACTTGATGGAAAGAGTCCAGAAATTGTGGGCTGATGCTTCCCTGAATGAGCCGAGAGCCTGCAGTGAAAGGTCCATGGAAGACTCGAGCTCTTCAGCCACCCGCCTACGACGTAGACAGTATCTTTGCAGAAATCACAGAAGCAGAATAAATGATTACGTGTTGAAATCCAGGGACTCCTCCAGGCTGTCCAAGCAGCAAGAATAATGTTATTTTAGGTCACTGCAATGACGACACCAATACCAGTGTTGGTAATAGTAATTCCATGCCTGGGCCACAAGTGATTTAGGACTAAAATTACTATCCATATGTCACTAAGAGAGTAGCCATGTCCCAGAGTGTCCATTGTAAATGCAGGGCTTTTGCCATTTTTATTGATTTTTTTATTAGGATTAGTATAGTTTATCTGCAATTTTAATGAAACTATTTAGCTTTTCTGATAATTTATGATTCCTGTTTTTAATTTTGTAGGTGTTAATTTGATATTGAGTGACTGAATATTTTAAGCTTCGGTTGTCTTAAACTAGTATAATTTCAGTGAACGCTCTTCTCAAGTTTGTTCTTTCACATTTATTGATTTCAATATATTTATGAAAGAGTTCAGAACTGTTTTTCTTTCAAAAATAGCACAGACCAAAAGCACTGAAAAATCTAGCAAAATTCAGTTTTCGTGTTAAAACTGAATTAAGAAGCATGTTTTCACTGAAGTGGTACCTCTAATTCCCTATGAGGTCAGTGTTTATTATGACATTGGGAAAAGGATATTTCTGGTGCGAATAAGGTTTGATTACAGCTTTTTTTCCCCCCCCAAGCAATTACTTCTGAAGCATGAACAACTTCTGGGAAGCTGTCCTCTCTCAGCCAGTTCTCTTACTTGCCCGATCCAAAGTCTGCTGAGGTTGATTTCCAGTCCCTTGACTCAGACCCACTATCCATGTCTCCTGATCTTCTGTGACACTGGAAATTATTCACTCTCTTAACTGTCTTACTGAATTTCAGCTGCCCTTGGCTACTGGCCTGCTCCAAGGGTTGCCTTGTCAGGATGCTTATTTACCTTCACCAAAACACCAGAAGTAGTTTAAACTGAAAACATAACAGTTAGGATATTCACACAAAACATTCAAACATTCTAAATGAAAAGAATGATTTAAAAGAAAAATACAGAGCTCTGCCACAATTTGGTGTGTCTCTGCCGTCAATAAAGGATACAGATAGTCATTTCATTCAAAACAAAACATGCAGTCTTTCTAAATACCCTCCCTGATCAGACCACCAAAGCACTTACCATCTCCCTTTTGCTCACCAAATATTTTTATGATTTTCCACAAGAAACAGCCAGGCCAAATGCTAATAACCACTCTGAGGGGATGGGAGTACATCATGTCTCCAGACACCGTGAAAATAAAATAAATCACTAGAGGAACAAAATTTTATATGTCTTGTTTTTCAAATTATGTTTTGCTATAAGGAAATGATGAACTGAAGTGCGAACCAAACTACGGAGCAAATAGCTAGTCCTGCCTAGATCTCGGAGCACTGTTACTATCAGCAAAAAATCAACTTCAGAAGCAGCCAGAAGGTTTAGGAGCACCAGCCACGGTCTTTGGAAACCCTTTCCCTTTAAGATCAGAATGTCAACATTAGAGACTGTGTCTATACTAATAACTAACACGCACAATTTTAACAATGAGGGCAGTTAATCACTGTGGTATCTTATCTAGGGATGAACAAGATTCCTGTTACTCACAGTCTTTAAATCAAGACGGCGTATGTCTGCGTGTCACGCTGCAATGTAAAGCAGAGACACGGGAGCCATCGTAAACCCACACAGCAACATGAGTCTCGCAGTAGAAAGGCAGAGTTAGTACAAATTAATTAGGCCAATTTATCCAGCTTTTTGGTAGGGTGAATTACCCCATTCTGAGTTCAGCTAGACAGCTCTCTCTTCACACCAGCTGATTTAAAGATACCCTATATATCTTCACTCTTCCCTGAGGTCTCCGGTATTGGCCGAATGTGGCTAACTTTCCATACAAAGTATTAAAGCTCAGACAGAGATTCTGGGCTCCATGGAGAGATCACTGGGTGATGCTCATGGCCTGGCAGACAGTCCCCCTCTAAAGAATACGCAGATGAAATAAAACTACTTTCAGAGATAAGCCCAGTAACGGAGATCACTGAGCAATAGGGATGAAAGATTTCTTCCACTGGGACTGGCTGGCTTTGGCCCTCTCTGACCCCCTATTCTTAGACCACGCAGGGGGTCGATTATCGGGACCTTCCTGGTTTCACTGCTGTCAGGATTCACACAGAAGCAGCTTCTTTGAAACCAGTGAGAAGTACGGACAGAAGCATTGGATGCCAGACCAGATCCATCCGAACCAGAGTGTCAATCACTGCCTGAGAGCAATCCTTCTACCCATGCTCCCTCCCCACACGGCAGAAAACCCTCCTGTACCAGTATCTGTTTCTGTTATTAAACTCCGGATATGTCTCCCCAGCATTCCGGGTCTCCTAACGCTTGTCCTTGGCTGGCCTTACAAACCTGCATGGCAAAGTTTCTGCCGCTGCTGCAAGGGGCTGAGCCCGGAATTGTGCCTCGCTGGCACAGCCCGCGCTTCACGAGCGGCAACATTTCAATCCCACTTTATGCTTTGCCATCAGAAAGCCAGGCACACACACTGAAATGCTGCCCGTGCATTACCGCAGTGTCTTCTATAAGAAAACATGGATTTCTGCCACTAGACAGACACAGAAACTAGTAAGCTATTCCCTGCATTCTTCTATCCCCCTGGGCACGCCGTGTAAGGGAAGCCATTGATGCTTGCCATCAGATAGACACACAGACTAGTAATAAAATACCCATGATTCACTGCATTTTTATTCCTTAGGGTGCTTCTGAAGAGGGAGCTACTGATTTCTTACTTATGTTTAAATGATTTGTGAAGGGGAAAAAAAAAAAATCTATTTTATAGCCTGTGCCTTTAGCCATAGGGGAGACTGTTTTCTGTGAGTTCTGTATTTTGTTTGATAGATAGCTCTCCTCTAATTACTTATCTTTACTTTGGTTGGTTTAGGAAGCTAAAGTTTTCCTGAATCTTGTCATTTTAATCAGTTAGAAGTTGCTATCTATTGGGTGAAACATCAAAACCCTCTCAGTTTCTGCAGTTACTCATTTCAGTGTCAGATTTTCCAGCCTCAAAAACTCCATCTTTAATGCCTCATCATGTATAACACAGTAGCCCCCTCCAGTACATGCAGTTATATGATAGTGCCCTACCCTAAGGATGATGTAAAAGGCAAAGAAAGTGAAGAGAAGACAGACATACCAAGTAGTTTTCCCAAAGTCACCCAGAAAGTCGGGCAGAGCCAAGCAGAAACCAAGGTCTCAGTTCTCTGGTCACTCGATATGCTGCCCCGCAAACCTTGCCTAGCACCTGGACATAGCAAACCCCAGCATGCGTGCACGTGCATCATCGGGGGGGACAGCCAGGATCACCGTGACCTACCAGCCCTGTGCTAGAGGAGGCCACAATCGTCCTCCTTGTTCTCTGGAAGCAGGACTTGCAGGTCCAGCCCTTAGCCAAGGACGGGTTTGGACACCCCGGAGATAAGCACAGCAACCTAAATAAAGATAGAGGTCTGCACAGGCAGCCAGCGAGGGAATCCTATCCCCAAGACAGACTGGAGCCACATCGTTGCCTAATGCTCTAGAAAGCACAACATCCCCTGGAACTCCCACGGCAGCGCCCTCGCCACAGGGCATATTTTGGTGAGTGGTGTGAATATGGCCCTTCTTCACAATTTCCTTTCCACATTAGTCACATTTAGTCCTGCTACACTTTCTGCCTCTGGAAGCCCAGCATAAGCACTGCGTCTGGTCGGAGGAGAAAGCAAGCATAGCATTTGCTGTAGGCAAGTATCCACAGCTCAAAACCACCTAATAATATGTTTCAGTTCTTCCTGACTTGGTAGTGTCTGCACTGGGGAGGCCAAGGGTTGGAAGAGAAGGAATTGGCCAGGACAAAAGTGCATTGGCAGAGCTCTGTGGAGGCACTCACGCAAATCCTGCCCACACGACATCTGGATCCATCCAGGGCTTTCATGATCACTGGATTTGCCAATCTTTTTTTTTTAAAGGCAAACAATCAATAGAGGGAGAGAAAAAAACCAAGTAATTGCTTGGCTTTAAGCTTGTTGCTACTCAGAAACTTCCCACATTGTGCTAAGTGAGAGCAAAGTGGGAAGTGTACTCTTTCGGGGTCCAATTCGCACCCAAGTTCTTGGCCTCAGCAACATCTGTTCTTCCAGGGCAGCCCAAACGCTCAGATGTGGCTGGGGGGGGGCCGAAGAAGGGGTCTAGGGCTGAGCTGGCTGGCAGGTAGGCTCATCCTGTGCATTTCTCGGGGAAAGGTTGCTGAAAGAGTCCTTCAGGATCCCAAGCTGGCAAATAAAGCCGTTGCTCATGTAGGGAAGTCCTTCTGAACACCAGCATCAGTGTGGCAGCTTGTGTGGGGAATGCCTCCACCTGGACCTGGACTTTCCACTTATGGACACCCACTGCTGCCACTGCTCTGCAGAGGTAAACAGCATCCCTGAGACCAGCATCTGCAGCATGAGGTGTAAGGAGGCTTACGGAGTGCCAGGGTGGTTCTTCCTGCATTTCTCCCTTGCCTGCACAGGCAACCAACATCCAGGCTCCAGTTCTGCCAGTCTCTCTCACCAACCTTTAAACCTCATTTATGTGACTGAATTAATCCAGACACTAAGTTATGAGCCACCTGTGCCATCCTAGCCTTTTCCTGTTGTCTGGAAGGCAGGATTTTGTGTTTCTTCCTCTGCCTTGAGAGGACAGCCTGAATCTTATCTGAGTTAGTTGCACACGGGGAGAGATCTTATTCAGAGGACCTGCTTTTAGGACCGAGACATGCAAACAGACACAATAACTTGCCTATTAGGTTTCCTGGGGAAGGTGAAGATACAACCTGGTGGAACAAGCAATTCAACTTCACCAAACATGTCAAATATCAGAAATATTTCGTCGATAAGAAAATATTGCTTGCCCTTGAGCACTACTGCTGTTCACTATCATTTAACTTCAGTGGGACCAGCCTTATTTGCACAGGGCATAATCAGTTTGTCATTATGGGAGCTGGACATCACAATAAGCAATCTGCTGAAGACCTCTTACATGCAAATTATTAATTCTAGGTAAAGATCCGGAATCATCCACGAGACACAGAGACTGCCTGAAGCAGAGGCAGAGATTCTGGAAGGAGCAGCTAAACACCTCATTAACTGAGCTTCATCCCATTTAGTCTGAGTGACTGAATATTTCCAACACAATTGAAACTGTGGTTCTCTGAATTAATGTTATTTTTAATAAAAGGAGGCGTTAAGTTGCCTTCTTTGGTGAGCATTGTGGAATGTTTCTAACTTCCCTACCAGACATGGCTGTGTTTGAGTGATATTTGTGAGGCACTTGGAGAAGAAATGTGCTATATAAAATTAGAGATTATGCCAAACCTCAGTGTTGGATTAATATGTCTGTGTGAATTTCGAGGATGAAAAGCCACCTTCCATTTGATGGCAAGGCGTCAAATTCCATGTTAGTGTAAACTGATGCAGACAGTTAATTATAAAAAAGTTATTCCAGTTGTACTGACAAAGAATCTGACCCTGCTGCATTTGCCTGAAATGAAGCAACCAAAATCCTGGGTCTGATCGTGCCAGAAGTTTGTATTAAAAAAGATGTCTAGATCCTAGCTTTGATTTTGGGGCCTTTTTTTAATGCATCTTTTTACTGTGATGATACGCCGCTGTATGACTGCATCGCAACAAACGCCAGTAAAGAAGTCACAAATCAGCAGAAAGATGCTTTATAAACTATAACATTTTAAGAGCATTAGATTTTTTTTCCAGACATTTTGTATGTTCACCTGAAATTGCAGAGCAAGCACATATGCCAGTTCAAAGTAAGAGTAAGTTTCTGTTCAAAACTAAGGAATGAATGCTGTGTCCTCTCAAACTCCACATATCCCTCCCATGATTTGGTAAATGGTACTTTGTGAAAACTCACTCTCTGCTAGTGCATGAAATTAGGACGCTGCAGTCCGGTCCAACAGCCTCGACTCTCCTTTGATTAAGAAAGAACTGAGCACTGCAGTAGCAGTAATATCTCACCCCAGATCCCTGCTGCTACAGAGGACACAGCAATACAGACTACAGCAAACAGATCTGCAGGATCATTTTCAAAGAGGTTTCAGTGTCTCACTGGGAGATTTTTGCTGGCTAAATTAGCAAAATTCAGAGCATACATTAGGTCTGTGACTCCAGTTAATGAATCCTTTGTTTTATTAGGTGAATTGGTAAGGAAGGTAATTTTCTAATACATCTTTCCCAGCAGAGTAAAATATCCACCACTGAAAACAGCCATAGGCAATCCATTATTTTTATATTACCAATGTAAGTTGCTCCTTACAAATAATGAACACTCATAACTAAGCGCTGCTCAGAAGAATAAATGACTAACCAGATTTTATCAGTACACAAGCTAAATTCAATGATTTATGAAGAAATCTTGGTCCCGTCTAATGGAATTTTCCCAAAATAAATTCATGTAAACAACTTGCCACAAAGAGGCAGTCAGTGCTGGTTGGTATGTGTAAACAGCTTTAACAGTTGAGAATATAATCTCCTTGACTGCTGGGCAGTCTGGGGAGATTCATGCAGAGTCTCCGTTCAGAAAACCACCTTTGGCTCTATTCCTCCTGACATCATAATGCCACCCATTTCATTAGTTTTTAGTAAATGCTGCTATCATCATAGATGGGGAGAATAATTTTGCTCCTCCAAGCCAACACACACATTTTTATAGTCCTCAGCAGAATCCCAGGATGATAGTCATGGGTAGGACTAGTGCGAGGAGGTGAGAGAGTCAGAAATGAAAAAAATCCAGCTCCTGAATAAATGTATCACAGTGTATTCAGATTCCAGTGGTGGATTACCAATAGCTCTTTACATGTTCCTAGAATCAAGCTGAAAGTACAATGTAGTCATTATTAACGTGTTGCGGTCATTCTTAACATGTTTCCAGGGGAACCCCTATTTTCATGGTCTCCAACTGCAAAGCAAAGCCAAATATTTAATAAATTATCTCCCCGACGTTAATTAGTCCTGTTAGGAGATAACACTGAGAGCAATGTGTGCAAACTGATGTGTGAGAGTGGCTCAAATTGATTTGGGCTGGTTCCCAAACAACCTAGAGCACAGTTCTAAACCGACCCAAGCCATTTTCAGTTTGCATCATTAGCAGAAGTGTTTCCTTCTCTGCCTTTATTCATCCTCAAAAGTAACACATCACAGTCAGCATGAGTTCAATTAGAATAAGGGCAAGCAGGGAGGCTGGCTGAGTACCAAACCTGCAGAGACAGTCGCTTTTTCTAATGACTATTCATAAATATAGCATTATTAGCAGTTTCGTGGGGATGATAGCTACAGTACAGCATGTTCTACTGCACAGTGGAAGAAATCCTGTGTTACACACACACGGATTTTACAGGCACTAATAAGTATCTTTTTTAGATCTGTAGAACTTTCAAGGCTTTTCACAGCTAATATTTCTACATTAGCCTGATTTCCCAATACATCTGCTAGACAGACGAAGACTGATGTTTTTTAAAAGGGCCTAGTGATTTTGCATGCCTGTTCTGGGTTGCCTAACTTGAGCCAGCTCTGAGAACAGCCTGATAGCTTGAGGATTTCCAAAAATCAGTTCCTTTGAGGTGTCTCGGCATAACACCTCATCACTCTCTCCTCAATCCTGGTGACCAAAAAAAAAAAAAAAAAAAAAATCCCCGAACACTCCTTGCTCCTGAAGTCACTGCTGAGGTTGGACAGGGCGCTTTCTTACAGAGATGTAAGATTTCATTTGCAAATGGTGGTGATGGCGATCTCAGGCTGGAGCTAACTGGAGAGGTTCCTGTGACTTTTATCATGTAGCTCTAAGTTTAGATCAGCTTGAATGGGATCAGTATTTACTCACACTGTCTCAGACGGCTGTCTGATCAGCTCTCTGTCACGTAACTTGTGAGCTGGTTTGGACTATGGTTTTTGACCATCGAAATTTTGTTTCAAATTTTAGGTTTATTTGGTCAAAACAAAAGGAAGTGTCTTTACTTAAATTAAAGGATGTTATCCATCCACGGCTTTTACATCAGAATGGTTTCATTTTGAAATAAGAACAAAATAGCTTAATTCAACCATTGGCACAAAAATAATACCAGTATCAGATAATGGAGACTTCCTAGGAAAGATATACCTGATGTCAGACAGCCTCGTAAGCAGGCTGGCAGCCAGTACTAATGGAAAAACAGTCTGTGAAGAATTCCCAGCATATTATATTCCCAGGCTTTTTAGAAGTTATTTTCTGGCTAATCAAAAACCAGAAGCTATGTCTTCAGCAGATATAGAATAACATCCTTGTTGAAATACATCAGCTCAAGATCTGGCCCACAGCATGAATTTAAGATGGTTAGCTACACTTGAACCCAATTCTTTTTCTACCCACCTAGCTTTAACCAGGTGGGACAGCACGTGAAGTCAGCATGCTCAGGGCAGTGTGAATGAAACGGGAAACAGATCACAATGACGGTGACTTACAAGGACTTTGCAGAAACGGGTCTATCACAAACAAGGCGGGAGAGAGGTCACACCCCTGTGCCTTGTCCATACCCATGCACGTACCCGCTGGCCAGCCCATACCCTATGGCACACAGACCTGCCAGCGGAGTGGGATCAATTAATTTATCAATACAACTATTTCAGGCTTCTTACGGACTATTTTCCAATCTTAATGCAATCCTGGAAGATGAAATTTATAATTAGCTTTATGCATAGGGTATACGCAGAGATAGTCTGATCTCCCAAACATATGGAATGCTGCTTCCACAAACAATGGATTTTCAGAGTGTTGGGCAGCACTTTGGTCAGTACATTGCAAAGGAGAGCGGGATGAATCCATGCTTTTCCTCCTTCTTTCACTCCCTCTATCAATCTAGACAAATGGTTTAATCTCCTCAGACCTCATTCTGGTAATCTCTAAAATAGTTATTCTGAAGCTTAATTACTATTTGTGAAGCATTCAAGAACTTTAAATGAAGAGTGAAATGGAAGCAAAGTATTGTGGCCTGCTCCTTTGAAACTGTGGGGCTCTTCATTAACCATCAAGAGGGTCTTATTCTCCTCTTAATTACCTCAACCTTATTTCAAAAAAGTCTCCATAATTATTTATGTTGTTAGAAGAACAGATTCAGGCTGAGGTTTCCTGCTTTCAGAACTAAAGATCTTCCAGTTATGAGGGTAGTTCAATTTTAAGCTGAAATGGCTAGTGTGTTTCCACAGCTGGTTATTCCACACGTCCACCCCATCCCCCTCTCCCTTCCCAGATTTTTGCTCTGCTCCCTTCTTCATCCAGCAGCAGATTATTGTGGCAGTTCACCTTCCCACAGTGTATGTCAGGCTTTTACCTAGTCTGGGTTTATACCTCTTTCAAAAATGGGCACTTCTCACATCTGGAAATGGTCAGTAGCAGGGGCTACAATTCTCAGCTAAACTGTAAACTTAAACTTGTGTATAGTGTAGTTTATAGTGAACAATTTACAGTATAAAAGTTTGAAGTATAGTTGCAATAATCTGTGAATTAGATCCTTGCAATCTACATTTCATGGTGGTAGAGGACTTCATGATATTCAACACCTCCACAAGGCAAGTTGGGATTTTTCTATTTTCTACTAAACTACCATTCAACTGTGCCTGGCATTTAGGTTCCCAACTCCCTAAGATCTTCTGACACCCCCAGCACAAGCACTAGTGCCATCTTCACATCCTACACTGTAGTCAGCTTGAAAACTTGGCAGTCTCGTGCCACTGGTGTCCCTTGCCACAGTGAAACCTCTCCTCTCTGGACACAAATGCCTCTATTCTTGCTCTTCCCGTCATAACTTATCCTGCAGCTATTAGTAAAATCAGCACATTCATGAACAGGAGTATTGTCACATGGAACTCCTTTTGGGGAGATCCACCTGTTTATACTCCCAGGTGCCATTCCTGCAGCCCTCTCCTGTATCAGGAATCCCACTGACTGGTGAGCAGGCTGCAGAATTGCACCCTTTGGGTGTTAGTTTTGCAATAAGCTGACAGCTCTACACAGCTCACTGCTTGGTGTGTTAACCTGATTATGTTTGACATCTGAGGTCAACAAGATCAGTGGAAATGTCCCATTGCTGATGATCTGAGGAGTCTCAGAGTTTTCTCCCTGACAGCCGGTTGTTAAACTGCCCACCACAGATGCCATAACCAGATAGGAAAGAAATACCTTCCTGCAAATCTGGTCCCCGGGACTGCTACTCTGTGTAATTGCTCCTTACATGCACACATGACATGTCTTGTTTGTCTAATTCTATGATTCTATGATAATTATTGGGATGGCACCAAAAACTATTAACAGCTATAAATTCACAAACACTGACTCTTTATCTGAGCCAGTGAGAAGATCAAAGCTGCTGTGGTTTACATGGGTAGTTGCATGTACTAATGTCACTGAAAAGAGGGAAAACAGTCTAAAAAGGAATTGGCATAGGCAGCTTTTAATGTGTCTTTCCATCCCTATGCTATTATATTAGGCATATTTAGATCAAATGCTAAATCACTGCAAATTGTCTGATTTCATTCAATCCAACTAGCAGAGCAGTCACCAGGATCTACAGAATGATGAGGCTATTGTGAGGGTGTAGCAGAGATCTCATATTTGATTTTTTTCTTTTTTTTTTCCATTTGCATCCAGATTTTTAAGTCCTTAAAGAGTGCTTGGGTCACCTTATCAAGCTTTTCCCCACAAGTACAAGGACTTTCCAAAAGCTGAGATTCTTGTGCATCCACATGAGACAGGGCTTGGGGCTCTAAGCAATGCACCAAATACTGCGAGACTTCCAATAACATGACAAGATTTACCAACGCCGTATTGTTTTCAGCTGAGTGATGGTGATTTACACCAGGCAAGGCAGCAGTCCCTGGTTTGTCCCTGAAGCAATAAATTTGATTTCTGCTCTGCACCTATACAGTTCTGTAGGCCAGACACTGCTCAAAGCTGCACACACATAAACGTGCTCACAGATCACAGAATGGTTTGGTTGGGAAAGGACCTTAAAGATCATCTAGTTCCACCCCCCCTGCCATGGGCAGGGACCCCTTCCATAGACCAGGTTGCTCCAAGCCTCATCCAGCCTGGCCTTGGACACTCCCAGGGATGGGGCATCCACAGCTTCTCTGGGCAACCTGTCCCAGTGCTCCCACCCTCTCTGGGAAACGATGTGCATGAGTCTCACTCTCCTGGCCTCCTCGGTCCTCGCTGCCTACCTGAGCCTTGGGCACCTCACCTGTTCCAGGTGAGGCCCCATCACACGCACCCAGGCTGGCTGGCCTGCTGTCCCCTTCCCCACGCTCTGAGCTGTGGGACAGTCACAGAACAGAGATCCTCTGGCACTTGGCAACAACTTGGGTAACCTCCATCCCCACCCTGGGGCGCAGCAGGAGCTCGCGTGCCTGGGGGATGCCGTGACGCTGCCTGTTGTGAGCAGCACCGGGTCACGCTGGTGCTCCCCAGAGCACAGCCTGGCCCTCCCACCCACCCCAGGCACAGGGGTATGAGCCAGGGAAGTGTCTCCCACTGCAAAGCCACCAAGGCCCCCAAAAGCCCCACACGGGTGGGGGCACGTGGCCATGGAGTGTCGCTATTAGCCCAAGGTTGGAGCAGTCCCCCACCTTCCCTGCCGTAGCACCAGGCAGGCAAGAAAAACCGAAAAGGAAAAAAAACAGATTATCTGGTACCATCTCTCTGGCCTTTAAAATGCCCAACCTTTTCTCCCGTGTCCTCCCCTCCTCTTTTCTCCTGGGAACCAGGATTCCTAAGCTCTGCTTGGAACCAAAGTTCAGATTTTTTGGCAGCGCAAAGGGAGCTAAATTAAACCTTTTCAAAACGTCCCCAGCCAGCCGGGTAGCAGACAGGAGGCACATTCCAGGACCGTGTGGGAGATCTGAGCGCTCAGGCAGACAGCAAAGGCGAAGGTGATGCTTTCGGCTTCTGCAGAGATGCCAACCCGTCTGCGCCGGCCCCGTCGCAGCCCGCGCGAGGGTCAGCGCTACTGTCCCCACAGAAGTAACCACCCTTCCCAGGGGTTCTCCTGCCCAGGCTACACATTGGGTGTCGATGCCAAAGAAAGCCAGCGCAGCCCTGGAGCAGCACGCCAGGATTATGGCGTGGGTTTACGGAAGTTCAGTACAGGGTGGCGGCAGGAGCGCTTTCTGCTAAGGCTGCAGCTTGTCTGTGGGGTAACAGAAGAACCCAGGAGAACTGGGCACCCCGTATCCTCCGATCTTCTGTCCCGGTCTGCTCCAGAGTGCGCAGGAGGCAACGGAGAGGTTTGGCTTTACGGACAAGGACAGTCACTTGCCATTTCTTTCCAAAGCAGCTTTGAAGCACGGGTGAGAAGCGTGTCCAACAGAAGGGGGGTGGGGAGGAAAACAGTACGAAATTCTGTGCTGACCTTCTGCTGGGAATGCTTGGAAAACTTCAGCTTTGGGGAATTTCGCATTTTGCCACAATCTCATAACAGCAGGACATTTCTTTGGAAAAACTAGAAAGTACTGATTTTTCTGAGCTTTACACCAAGATTTTTTCCCAAGATAAGGGAAGTGGACTCATTTCAACCATTTTTTTCCCCCCATCATTTTGTACAAACTGTTTCACTGAAATGTTTTTGAACAGCAAAATGGAAACGTTTCATGCAAGTGGGATCTGGTTTCACCGTGCACGGGCCACAGCCACGTAACACTGACTGCCCCTGAGGTACATCTGGGTGCACCACAGCAGCTGGCCTGTGTTATTCTCATTTTCTAACTCTTTTTCTATGACCATCTAGGGAGAATTGCCATTCTGGTCCCTAAAACGCACTGGACAAGCATCTGACAGACAGGATTTAGGTAGAGTTCATTTTGTTTCAGAGCAGGCAGAGGGACTGGGCGAGACTCTTTAGGTCTATGATTCTATGGCAACACCACAATCTCTGCAAAACTGTATGGTTTGTTCCCAGAACCATAAATCTAGGCTGGCATCACTGGAAACTCAGTGTTGGAAAGCTCGGTTTAATTTCAGATTTATTGCAGTAATCAAAACTGAACAAAATCAGCCCAAGACTGAGCCTCCTACCTGAACCTGTGACTTGTGGAGTGAAAGTTGCTTGAATTTTCTGGTGCTTACAAATTCCTACTGGATCAGAAATGTCACAATCATTTTATGTCTTGGCTTTCAGCAGAACTGGAGTCAGAGCTGTTGCCCCAGACAAACAAAATAAACTCCTGGGTCTTAAGGCTGTTGGCTGATGATGAAGGCACAGTGGAATATACTAATTTTTGTTGAATTATCTCACGTAAATGAAAAATTGCAATGTCAGGCAGTGACTGAACCATCCCTTCTGTCAACATTAATTTCTACTCGATGATACAGTGTTTTTCTTGACGGTCCCTCCACAGTCAGGGAGGGCAAAAACACTTGCTATTTAATGACTGACTTCCAGCCCCTCGGAATTTCTGTCCTTCATGTGTAAGAACTAAAATTCTGTTGACTAGTGGGGCCTTAAAAGAATGGATTGACTTTTTTAACTCAAAGTCATTGATCTATTTATAACTGATGTTGTAGCCAAGCCCACCTGCCATCACTGGTATTTTTACTACTGGGACACCCAGACTCTAAATAGAACCCAGATCCTTAATCAGTAGGTCCAAACTAACGAGCACCAAAACACTGGCTAGTCAAAACTGTCACATCACTGTTTTATCTTAAGGACACCTACAATTTTAAATTACATTTTAAAATCTAAATGTTTGAGTTTTCCTGCATTTAAAGTAGAAAATTGAACCATTTGCTGTAAAATATATCTAAAGAGTTTATACCTTCCACTGGAAAAGCACTTGCCAACCTCTCAGCAAGATAAGAATCTAATTATATACGTTTAAAGTGACATTTAGAGGCCTCAGTACTTTTCATATTTGATCTCAGATCTTAGAGCTGGCATCTGTTTCTCCTTTTAGTTAAGAAACTGAAAGACTATTTACATATTCTTAGAGTATATCTCCAATTAAATCTGTTTCAGAACTGCACTCTCAACATTTCATATTAAGTTTCTTGGCAGACAACTATCTTTTTCTTTAAGAGATTTATTTATTCAGTTGGATACTTTTTTTCATCCTTTGCCTGGGCACTTGGAGTCTCCGGCCTCACCATCCTATAATTAGAAAAATGACCCTACTTAGAAGTTTTAGAGCTCTGCTCCAAACTGTCTTCCCAGTTCATTTATTTATCCACCTTTTTACTGATGTGGCTTCATCTAGTAATTGCCTTTCTAACGCAATCTGCAGCAGCAGAGTGGAGTAAATTTAATCAGGCATTTAGAAGCTTATGTTATCACAGACCAACATCCAAATCAAGAATTCAGCTCATTGAATGATAACAACATATTTCTACATTTATCACTGAATGAGGAGAGGTAGGTGAGGAACACAAGAGATACACAGGAAAAATACAGGCCTGCTGAGGACTGTCAGAAGCAGTGACCGTCCTTTTATACAGAACTCCTTCTTTCCAAAGTGCAAGGAATTGTTCCTACCCCCAAACTGTATGCAGCATTCCCTATTGCCAAGTTTCCCATACCAAGTCTGTGTCTATTTTCTATGTAGTTTTCAGATAACCAAGTTGTCTGCCCGTGTGTCTCAGCACAGACAAAATCACCAGGCAGCAGCTCCCCAGCATTTCACCCACCCCCTTCACAGGGCAGATGACGAGAGGCATATTCTCGCCTTCTCCAGCCAGCTGACAAATGGATGTCTATGGCAACATGCCTGGAAAGTCACCAAATCCGGGCTCCTTTGGACTAGGGTAGGAAGGAGATTCCAGGATATTTCAAACTCCTCATAAAAGATACTCTGTCAGCACCCTGAGTAACCGAGCAGGGTGGATTCCTGCCCCCAGCACAAGCAAGACTCACTGGATCCGTCCTTCGTGGCACCACTGGCCTCTGAGTTATTCTTCTTCCATGTGACACTGGAATCTCATTTACCAGAAACAGATATTCAGGATTTAGTATCTAAATGTAAGAATAGTAAATAGAAGCAGGCTTTGGCCTGTTAGATCTAAATTGCATTTCCTTGCTTGTTGTAGTAAAACATGAAATCCAAGCCTAGTATGAGTAAAACTACTGGTATCTTGACCAATTATCTACATAACTCACAAGTGAGAGTTATCTGCACTTTCTGACAGAGAACTAGCTGGGCTGCGAGACTTTTCAGAGTATTTTGTGGGGCCAGATCCAGGTGCGTGTCTCACACAGCTCTCCCTGAGACAGGGCCACCAGAGCTCCAGAGGAACCTTCCCAAGATCACTCATTCCCAGCACACAGCTGGAGAGCCTGAACATCTCACCTGCATTTTCCTCGCCTTCTGCTCTGAATCCTTCTCTACAGGAAGCTCTCTCTGCTCACAGCACAACTACCACTTTAGTCCTTAAGTTAGGCAAAGTGGCTGCTTCCAGCCATTCCCCAGCTCCCAGTTCATGGGAACAAGGCAATTTTTGGGGTGATCAGGGACAATCCAGACCCCCAAAACTTAAACCCGTGTCTGTAAAAATCAGATTAAGACTCTATAACCAAAATGTTAATTTGCTAGTTTGTGATTAGTTTTAAAAATCTCTGATCCATATAAAGGAGTTGGAAACTCCTGTGCGATAAAGCACATCGATGGGTTGTCTAGATAAGCGGAAGGCCTGCAAATTCAGAATTGAGCCATCAGTGCTTTAGCTCCTCTTCCTCACACCAGTGTCCGTCCAGCCTGACCCTCCTCATTTCAGGGCAATTCCTCCTGCATAAAGAACCTGATGAGACTCCGGTCTCCAGGGTAAGACGGAGGCTGTAATTCCATCCAGGGGACAGGGTGTGGTTTGCAGACATCGATAAACCATGGCACATCCCCTCTTGTGGTTCCTGATGTCATGGAATGACTCAATAGAATTACAGCCTTTTGTCGATCTGGGTGTATATTATTCTACCGAAATTAAAGCTTTTGAAATAGGAGCTTATTGTTTTTAATAACTCTGGTTATATAATTCCTTTCTTATGTTAGTGCTTCAGTAAACATTTCTCATGTTCAATTTTACTCCAGATCCATCCTTGCCAGTTTTAGGCTCAGAACTGATATATTGGAATAATCCTCTTCGTTTTAAGTCCCACAGACACTGGGCCGTTCACATGATGTCATTCTGTGTATATTCCTTCATTTACTACTGGTGAGTCATTATTATCGTAGCTAATAGAAAGAGGATTATCTCTTTATTAAATCAAAGGCATGGCATTTTGTTGGTGGTGCTTTGCCTCCTTGATTTTTAACCCTTTAAATTACATGAGTCAGGGTTTTTCAGCAGGGGCTGCAGCCCGGAGAGGCACAAAGCTGCTGCTAGAAGCTTGCCACAAAGTGGTCGGGGAAATTAAGAGTATTAATTCCTCACTCGAGATCATACAGGAAGGTCTGTGACAGAGCAAGTCACTTGGAGCCAAAGCAGTGTAAGAGTCTGGGATTCTGGATCTTAGTTTCTCTGCCACCTTTTTTTTAGGTTCATAACAAAATTAATCTCTACCTCAACAGCAGTGCTGTGATATATAATATATTGCAAAGACCGCAGAAGCACACATAATAAGGAATTAATATAAGTGAAATGATCAGTATTGTGAGAAGTCCAACAGGAAACAGGGTTACCTTTCTGGGAAAGATGAAGAAATGCTACTCTGTGGTTTAGAAAGGCCAAGTTTTATCACAATATTTTCTAGGGAACAGTTCTCATGCAATAGAAGTTTTTTTCAGAAGGCTGCAGAGCTACAAAGAACTAAAAGATCAACGAGAGAAATAAAGTCTGCATTTAATACAGAAACTACTCAGAAACCAGAATTCTTTTCTAACAGAAAATTTCACTATTTAAAATGTGTTTTCATTCTAAGCTGAAGTGTCAGATTTTCCCCACTAATCAAGATTTCTAAGACTTTCCAAGATTTTAATTAAACATTTATTAGTCATGTAGCAACAATGAAATATGCTACTGCAGCTATATGTTATTAAATATCTTTGCAACCTTAGTATAAAAATTAAAATCTAAACATTAAATGAAATTATGAACTGAAAATACTGCAACTTTATAATATTCCTCCCAACAAAGCCAAGATGCTTCTTTTTAACTTTCCCATGGAAAATTCCACCAAAATTGATATCCTCCCTGGAGAAACATTTCAATTTTAGTGAAACTGCATTTATCAACAGAAAACTACTCTGTCAAAAAAAAAATTCAAAGAGCTCTATTTAATTTAAACAGTGATCATTGCTGTGATAGAAACAAAAGCTGTCCACTTGCACTACTTCAAGAAGAATGATTCCAGAAAGCAGGTCCTGGACCTGGGATATCTCTTTACAGTATCTTACAGTCTGCGGGAGCGGCTGGTAAGAAGCGCATTAAGCAGCCTGCCATCAATCGTGGCTTTCTCCGCTCTACGGCGAAAGATGCCAAGTCAGCCATCACCTTAGAGGAAACAGCAGCTGCGGGTAGAATGTACGAGTCTGAATGAAACCTTACTGGCACATTTCCTTCTCTTATCTACCCTGTCACCCATTATCAGACAGTGGATTATAATAAAGAACACAAGGTTGAAACACAATTATCCACGGACGCGTTTGAGGGCTCACAAATCTGCTAATGTTACTAACAAGCCGAGCTACCCACTGCAGAACACATCAGCACTCCAGACGAAGGCTTAACTGTTAATGAAACCTAAATCTCAGCTCAGAGAGAAATTTCAAGCTTCTTGTGGCTTAAACCTGGAAGCCACTACATCACGGAAACTTTTAAGAATTATCTAAAGAACAAGTAATGTTGGTGAGTCGCCATAATTAAGTCTTAGCTGATTTCACATCTGAGGGATCTAAGCAGCAAGATGCTGTCACTGAAATTATGCCTTACGTTTTTGTTACGGCATGTCAAAATCCACCATTAAAATCCTGCGACAGTGGTATCAGAACCAGGGTATTAATGCCTTTAACAGGAAGGAGTAAGCTGCTGGATTGGCAATCCTAACGGTATCCTAACAGCAACCCGTGCCAGTCTGGTACGGAGAAAGTCAACAGCTTTAAAGACACAGGTCCTCAACATGATGCCGCTTACGTAACCCGGAGCCAGGAAATCCAGGCTTACTGCTCACCCCCGAAACAGGTTTCCTTCATGACTACAGAAAGGCCTTTTCTCTTAAAGAAAACTTACTTTTTATTATTATATTGCTAAATTATGCTATTATAATATGCTTTACTGTTATGACACTATTTGGAAAGAGATGCTTATTTTGGAATAAGAATGCCCTTTGACTTTAAATAGGTATATGCCATTTTCAGAAAAGCATAAGCTAAATGGGGAAAGAGTGAGGGAAAT
>NW_010268157.1:39867-46963 GCF_000690775.1 Eurypyga helias
CTCCAGAATAATTATCCAGGCATAGATCTGAAACGGGATAACTACAGTGGTACAGACAAGCTTTAAGACAAGCACAGACAAGCTTTATGAGACGCCTTGGGCCCAGGCCACAAAATACCTTGAGGATTAGGGTCCAGACCTTGAACTTGACTTGATACTCTTGGAAAGGACAATTTGGTATTCTCATTGTAGCGGTTACTGAGGAACCACACTGCAGCAACGCGATCAACGACAAAATCTCTGTCCTTCAGCACTCCATCTGTACCGCAGGGATACGTAACGGGGATAATACACATCGTGCATATAACAACGTTATAAAAGCTTTTTGTCAGTTGTTTCTATTCAGATTGGAAATGTCTAAAATTAATAAGAAACTGTGTATTAGAGAAACTCAGAGAGATCTTGATAGTAAAATAACGATAATAAACAAACAGATGCTTTGTTTTCATTAACAAATCAGCTGTACTGCACTGAAAAAGCATCACACAACAACCACGTCAGCATACACCAATCATTAGGAGCTATTTTCCCATCTCCTTATTTTATATGTAAATGTAGGGATTTGGGTGAACGCCTACAAAATGCCTAGGCAGACGCTCTGCTATACACACACACAAGCTTCCACAGACCCAAGCTACTCCCCACTAGAGGGAGAAGAGGAGCAATTGCTTTGGCTAAACACATGAAACATAACAAAATCAAAACCACAGTCAGGAGAGTAACATACAATTCTAATGGAACTTGAAAACTTGAGAAGTCATTTAAGGGAACCACATTAAATGCTAAAATGTTTAATGGGACCCATGTGTCTCAGGCAGAGAAAGAGAGTGAGAGAAATGTAACAGAGGAAATCAAGGAGACAATATGTCTGTGCGACTTGTTCTAATTAGGGGCACAGTGCTGGTGAGGATCATTCATTATAATTTAGTTAAATCTTTAGCATGGCAAAGGCACCTCTGTATAGTGGTATAAAACAAAAGACCCCCAGTCGTAAACGGAGTTAAGGCCCATAGAACAGAGGTTAATTTCAGTCATTTGTGAGCGCTGAAGGCAGTACATCACATGAATACCAGCACTTCTTTACTACCGCAGGGTTGTGCTCCAGCTCGCAGATGTCTGCAAATTTGGCATGTGGGAGGTGGTACCGGGAGGGCAGTGGCGCATTGTCTCCAACTTGTCTGTCGCTTAACTGAGTGGATCTGTTTCTTTTAGCAGGGGTGGGAAAGGAGTTCAAAGAAAGAATCAAAACAATCCATCCATCCAAGCTCTGGAATATCTGAACTGAGCCCAAATATCACCAAGCACTTCCCAATCTCTGCTTTGAAACAAGAGAACAGATGATGACTTGCAGCGGTTTGGGATGATTTACACACACGCATGTGTAACGCTGCAGTGTTCTTTAAAAACTTACAAAGCATCAGAAGAGCGAACGGGGTCAGGTTCAGGTTTGCGACATCGGCCTGTGTAGCTGTGGAACCAGCTTCAGCTGTGTTCCCCCAGTGCAAATAAGGGGCCCAGTGGACCTAATTCACACTGCGTTTGCCACTGTGTATTTTAGGAGTAATTCTATTTAAATACGGGTCAGATTCTTAGCTGGTGTAAAGCAGCTGAGCTGCCTGCATTCCAGCCCAGATAAACTAATTCACACCAGCTGAACGCTGGGCCAGTGGAATTACATTGCTGTAAATCCAGCGTGAGATCAGAACAGCCTTAACCTGGGTTAGCGCTGGTGGAACTGAGAACAGAATTTAACCCACAACATTTTGACACCATTCCAAATATCCGTAAAACCCATATTAATTTTGAGTGTAAATGTGCCAAATTCACCCTGGTGTCATTCAGAGTCAAAAAAAAATTACACCCTAGGGATAAATTTGGCTCTGCATATTTAATCTAAGTACACGGCATCATCCCAGCAAGGAAAGCAAATGAGCAATAAACATAAGTTTGCTGTTGGATGTTGTCTCCTTACTCCTCAGCTTTCTAGCACATTTTGGTTTTGGAGCTTATTTAAACGAGCAGTTTATGGTTTGATCAATTCCTAAACAGGAAACCTAAAGGGTTTATAAAACATTGAGTGTTCTCATTACAACTGACCTAAAAAAACTCCAAAGCAGCAATCTTCATTTCTATTATACCTGCTGTTCCTGTGATGGGAATGTTTTCTAGTGGTTAACACAGACGTCAGGGAGTCAGCACTCTCGAGGTCTACCTCTCAGCTTTGCCACTGACTTGTTGTGTGGGCTTGGGGGAATCATTTAAGCTCTCTGTGCTTGAGTTTACTTATACAGTGTGGGACAATTAATGATCGCCAAAGGGCTTTGGGTTCCTCAGATGAAAACAGAAGGGGTAGTGTTCAGAAGTATGATGGGAATGCCCTCCCCTTTTCTATGTGACATTAGGGTAACACACTAATCAAATTACACCATAAAACAGCCATAATAAACATTACAGTACCATAAAAATAACAATACTACTACTAAGACATAAAGATAATAATACAGAGTTATTTATAAAGCTGCTCATTACCATGTTGCCAGGCACCTTAAACACAAATCAGAATGCATCTTGGACCAAAATTGCTTTCGATGCAAGTGGAGCTCCACTGAATTCCAGAGAGACAGTGCCCAGGCCATGCCAATCAATGTGACACTACTCAAGTTACAGGGAATTCCAGTGGTTTTCACCAGAAAAAAGTACTGGCCATGTAGACAACTGCTTTTTAGACCTCAGCAATAATAAATTATGATAAAGAATGCTTATAAAAAAAGGAAATGGAAAACCTAGATGAATTGCTTTTTCCTGACTCTAGAGCTTCAACCTCCCCAAAACTTCTGAAACAAGTTTTTGGGGCAGTGCTTCTGGGTGTGCTCTCCTTCAGAGGCACTGAATATTGTTTTCTTTCCATTTGTGTTGGAGTGAGATGGCAAGGCCCATTTCTTTTTTTTTTTTTCCAGATATTGAAGAAATCATATGTTAAAGAATGGAAACAATCTAGAGTCACCAGTTCACAATTTAGGTCTCACCCATATCAGGCCTTTTTCCCAGCTCCTCCCAGTATGGAGGTTACCAGCTCAAGCTGGCAGCACCTGCCAGGACAAGAAGCACCAGACAAAGCCACCATACCAGGGAGGGGGAGCAGGGAGCACAGTAACAGGACTGATAAAGCCTGGGTTCACATTGCATCTGCCAGTGACTTAATACAGGCTCTTGGACAAGTCACAGCATAGTCTATTTTAAACTAATTCTGCCTCTGTGTGTCTTGGAAAGAGGGATTATGGAGGGCTGATGCTTGCAGAGTATTTCAGTGATGGACACCACTATGTGATACGCTACTTTCCCTTAGCAGCTACCAACTAATCACTTCATACTGTGGTAGTTCAAAGGGCCTGTATTCCCTTAGTTTGAGGCAGAATAACTATGCTTCTCAGCTGATAATTTTTATGACTCGATGAAAGTAATGACACAGGCTTTTCCAGGAGTTGCTAAACAACGTACATGATACCTATTACGCTGTGTAAACATCAGTAAGCAGATGGTTAGACACCAGTCACAGGTCTACAGGTTTATCCAGGCCAAGATGTTCACTTGTTCGCAGAGTTGGAAAGTAGATCAATTCTAACTGGGATTTACCAAACGTGAATTGATTTGATAATAGAAGTAACTTCAGTGCAATAAGTCACACAAACCTCTCACCTGAGGAACAAAGTAGGAGGTGCCAACAGGGAGACTGCAATGCAAAGCAGTAGAAGTATCAGGAACTACAAGAAGCCAATTTATCTAGGTGCCAGCTAGCAGCAGAGGAGTGGCACAAAACCAATTTGAATTACTAGAAGTTTCCCTTTCCTGAGGGTCAGTAGGTATTAAGAGTTCTAAACTTGGTTCAGTGGGTAGGGGATCACTGGTTCAAGAAAGGAGTTTAATGTCCAGCTTTCCTATTAAGCTACTGCACAAGTAATTTCTGTGTCTCTTTAAATCTGCTATTGACACAGATTCAACTTCAAACATTCAAAACATCTGTATTTCAGAGAGTGGCAGAAAGAACAAGACTAGCATTAGTAGCCTACTTTTTTATCTCCACACTATCAAGGAAAAGGAAGCATACAGTAAAACAGTCAGATGAGCACTTGTCTAGCTTCCAAGTTTGAAATAACTGAGCTGGCTGCTCCCTGAGGGATGCAGAGCTGGAAGTGATAACAAGGCTGGCAGGGATGTGACCTTGCCAGGCACTGCCCTAGCACATGGTACCTGAGCAAGCGGAGTAGGGCAGCCCCAGGGTGGCAGCCAGCTTCAGCCAAGTGTCCACACCAGGAGAGTCCCCAGTGACGAGGTGAAGGTGAGAAGCCAAGTCCAGATCAGCTCTGTGAGGGTAACCGGGGTCAGCCATTGTCCTGCAACTGCCAGGCAAGTCCATGGTGATAAAGTAAGTCCAAGCAGGAAAAACAGTCTGCAAGGCAAGGGCCAGATCACCAGGAGCCCCACCTGAATAGAACCACGTTGGAACTGCAGACAGACCCTTCCACGCCACAGCTCAAACAAGGGCCCAGAGTCCAGAGCTGAGCTTAAGTAGAGCTCCTGGACCCATGGGTGGGGGAGTGTGGGGAGCCCCAGGTGAGGCTGGCTGGGGCAGCTGAGCCCTGTTACTGTCTGAGGGCACTGACATAAAGACCATTTGTCGTTTTTTGCTGGGGGAAAAACAGAAATGTAAAGCTCAAAGAAAAATAGGATTAGACATTTTGTGTGGGGAAAAAGTATGCTTTCTTTTGTTTTCCCTAAAATTTGAATATTCAGCAATATTTATCAATTCCACAACTGGCTAAGGAACAGCAGAAAAAGTATCTCAAGTTGCTCATAAAAAGTGCTGGTATTTAGGATGCAAGGACTCCTTAAACCATTTATTCTGAATTAAAAAGGGATCACTAACATTTTTGGAACTGTATTTTTAAAGCAGTCTTTTGTTGAAGTGGAAAAGGAGAATAAACATAGCTTCTTTATACTGGCTTCTGTGATAGAAGGTATGCTCTGGTCAGCGGCCTCTGAACTGGATGCAGGGCTCCTTGCGCCGCTCCTGCCAAACCATGAGTTCTCCTGAACATGATAATCATGCAAGCTGAATGTGTAAGCGACAACACTGCACCAGCTATTTCTAGAAAAATCATTGTGCTCTGGACAGTTTACAAATCACGTGATTGGCAAAGTGAAAAGATATAGTAGTATTACAACCTGGTAATGAAACTGTAATAAAATACAATTTAGTCCAGATCCCCATCCTGGTTCATCAATATACCGGTCCAGAATAAAAGAAAAAGGTCAAGGGAAGGGATAATGAGTCCTAAAGTAAAGAAATTGTGAATGAAGATAACAAAGCCTCAGTGTAAAAATATTAACACGCGCAACTGCATGAGTGAGAAGATCTGTACCACCCAGGAACAAATGTGCTCTCCAGTGTACAGAAGAATCTAAGTAAGAGTTTCCTTCCTGGCTGCTCACAGTGAGATAGTCAATATCCACAGTGATTCAGTTTCCAAACCATCTGAGATGTGTGTTAATGGAAATCACTAAAACCCAGGTCACTTCAGATGATGCTGCCTAACCACAATGTGAGCCTGTCTTTATGTGTTGGGCTCTGGACTCAGCGTGCAAGGTTAGAGCAGAGGTGGGAGGTCATCTTGCCTCTTCTAAGTCTGGAGAATACACAAATACCCCAGTGTGGTTGACCGAAGTTTCTGCTCGGCTGAATACCATACCTTCTAGTAAGACCTTGCTCTCTCACAATGTTTGGAAACATTTCATCAGCATATATGAAAACAGAGGTATAAGAAAATGCTATGATTTAACCATTTTTAGCTATTATGAAAGTACCAAAACTGGAAATACAGTTTAAGAGCTTCAGCTCTTGGGCTCTAACCAAGAGATGACTGACACCCTCAGCCAGCTTGTCAGCCTTCTTAGTCTTCTGATTTCTTCCCTGTGGCTGACCATCATCTTTTGAGGGCTGATAGTGTAATATTGTGCTACTATCTGCTCAGCAAGGCTCAAGGGTTCCAATTTTCAGTATTGGGTATCAACTAGGTGTCAAATCCAGGGCAAATGCAGCCACCACTGTTCCATCTTAAGACGTATGATTTGCCTGGATGGGCCAGAAGAAAGTGCGAGCTTTCTGTATGCCGAGCCATGTCGTGTGACGTGTGATGCAAAGAACTGAGGTCACAAGTCCTAGCTCTAATTCTGCTGAGGACTCGCTGTGTGAGCTGAGGCAAGACTATCATTCTTTTTGTTCTCGGTAGAGGAGGCAAGACTACTCTATCATTCTTTTTGTTCTCGGTAGACTGACTGATTCTCCCCTTGAAATCCAAGGGAGTCTGAAAGCATTTAACTGCCTCACAAAGATATGTCATGCGATCTAACATTCTGAGCACAGAACTGGGAGCCAGGAGCTTTTAATGGTGCCTGTAGGGACTGGAGCCAAATCACTTAACCTCTTTGCTTCTCAGCTTCTCATCCATAAAAAGAAAACTATGCTTGTGTTGCTGGCTGGGGTTTTATGGGAGTTAATTCATAGACCTGTATAGAAAATGACTCCTCCCCTGCTGCAGAAATGCAAACTTTTGATTTTAAAAACCAAAATATGAATAATTTCAGCAGAAACTAAGAGCCTGTTAACAGAAGTCTAAAATTTTGGCTGAATTGTTCTCGAGGGAAATATATTTCTTCTGCACAGGCAGATCTCCATTGTGAAAAAGATGGGGGATTTTTTTGGGGAAATTCGGTTTTCTACTGAAAAACAGTTTTCACAAAATATTTTTGATCAGCCTTAGCGTAAGTGAGCCATTTTGCACTTAGAAAGTGCTGCGCTTGCAAAATACTTTGCAATCCTCCCATTGACAGCACACCCGGTGCCAAATAGTTGTATTCCCCTTAGCACAGTGAAATCATCAAGTACTTGTGGCTGATTTGCATCGTTTTTAATTTGTTTGAACAAGCCGGGCCAGATCCTCGGCTGGAGTCAATTAGTAATAAAGCCAACGGCGTAACGCCGCTCTGCACCACGGAAAGCTTTGGCTCCTCTCTGGGTGCGAAGCCGAGCCCCGGCCCC
>NW_010268158.1:0-29301 GCF_000690775.1 Eurypyga helias
AGATATTAAACAGTACAGGTCCCACAGTCAGTGGGCAAAGCAGGAGTTAGCCAACAGTATTTGAAAGTCAGTTTTGAGTTATGTTCTAGCTTGAAAGTTTTTTTAATCTTAAGTACTAGAGGGAGTTCTGTTAGCAACTTTGCCAGTTGTGTGTCACTGTGAAACACTGTCCTGGAGGAGCTTAGGTGCCAAAAGAGAGGTACTTAGCAGCTGTATTCACCTGAGAGACTGAAAGATCTCCAGAAGAGACAACACAGAGGCGAGGATGATACTAATGACCACAGACTGCAGCTGATGAGGTGATGCTTCCTGACTCTTGGAAGGCAACTCTGACTTGGTGCAGTTGTGGAGGATTGGACCTTGAATTAAAAGAGAGATTTGAAAGCAAAGAGGAAGGCAGGATGTGTTTTAGGGGCTGCAAAAGCAAGGAGGCAAAAAAAGCTGGTCTGGTGATGTGGGTGTCTTGGGTGCTGCCAGGTGGGCACTAGCACACACTGGTGTGGCAGAGACGATGTCCATCTCTGCAGGCAACCTCCTTCTGGGGCTCCTGCCTCCTTCTTCTGAAAGGACCAGGAGAGGGTGACTGCTTCTGACCCGACATACCTCTGCCCTTGTCTGTACTTTAGCGACTGGATTTTAAGGATGGGAAAATTACTTGCATGCAGACTGGGGTATGTATTTCAGTGCTTTTAAATGTTAAAGCACTTTGTGATTCTTTGAGGTTGAAGGGTTTTGTGAAAATTTAATTGCTGTTGTGACACTGCATAGAGTCTGCACAGCATAAAATCCTGCATGGGTGAGACTGGGTTTAAACATGAGAACAGCCCTTCTGTGTTCAGCTTCAGATATTTTTATTGATGAGACTATTTCTTAAATGCTCATAGCAAGCAGAGAAAATTAAATTCAGTCTTATGAGACTTACTGTGTAAATGGGGAGAGAAAACTCATAAAAACCATCCTGGACGATCATCAAAGCTTGATAATTATTTTTATTAGTTGTGTAGCACCATTTCTGATTGCATTGGCAAGCTCAGTAAAAGGCGGTGTGTGTTTTAGAAGGGATTAGTATGAAAAGAGGGTGTCTGCCTTTCCCTGTCCATGAGCTAGAAGGAGTTTCATGTGCAAGGAGCAGGCAGGAAGCGGAGGCAGAGGGAGTGACCGAGGAAGCACTGCCACAATAATGGAAATGAAGAATAGAAGGAATTAAGAGCAGGGATGTAGGCAGGGATGCACTTGTGCAGGGTCTGGAATATTCCCTCTTGCCTCTGGTGTTTTCCAGGCAGATGCATACTCATCTAATCTTTGCTATGGAGTGTGAATATCACTCTTAAAATTTCTGACTATCTCGAAAAGTACCGCCTTCATTCTCCTTCCACGTGATGGAAAATTCAGACTGGGCTATCCAGACTGGATAGTAACTTCCTTTTAAATCTGCTACTGAGAAGTCACATCATTTTTACATGACTGATGCATTGTACAATTTATACATGAAAGGGGAACCCATCGTACACATCGCACCCTTAGTTCCAATGTTATGCTCACAGCATCCTTTGTGCAGTGTTATGTTCATGGGGTTAATCTAGATATTAGCAGTCTAATTATTACAAAGCTATATATTTAAAGCAGTGCATGTAGTTACAGTGATGATGAACTTAACCCTGGTCTTTCTCAGATACTATATGGCAACCAGTTTTGGAGAGTGGTATGAGATCGGTAGTAAGATACCCTTCGGGGAAGGTCCACCTTTGACACTTCCATCCAAAGGAAAGATTAAAAATGGAACCTCCTGAGAGTCCAAATACCATTTAGAAAACTCTCAGGAGTAAACAGTGAGTTACCTCTCAAGGTAATGCTGCCTCAACTCTACTATAATGCCTCTGAATACTCGCTGTCCAGGCTTCTGCCACAGGGCAAATCTGGAGAAGCAGGATATCTTATAACACTGCTAGATGTGTAGCTCAAGGCTATCTGCATGTCTCTGGGTCAGGTTTATGGTAGTTTTAAATGACAGCCTTGGTAAGGATCCTTTAGGGATCTGGTTATCTGATCATGATAGGATGGATTTCTGCCCTGTTACAGACCGGGCGCTTTTAACAGACAACTGGTCTGGGATTTTACAGTGAAGTTATTTTGTTGTTGCTACTGTTTGAATATACATCAAAGAGTAAATACCAATGTCTTCATCCAAGATGGAATATTTTATCCGAAATTCTCCATGCGTTAGTAGCCAGCCAGCTAATACTGACCAGAGAAACTCCACCAGAGTTCTTCCTGGAAACAGAGAGAGAGGTGCAACTTGCTAAATTACTTTCCAGGACCTCCTGACAGCAGCCACTCTCTACCTGTTTGTTCATGGTCATTTCTTGTAAACCTGGGCTGTACCAGGGCCTGTTACACTCAAATACTGTTTCTACATGTTTTCTCATTTGCATCTGCCATCAAAGTAAAAGGATTATATGGAACTGACACTTAGCGAAGAGTTATCTCCATTCACATTGTAAGAAAAGAGAGGGAACACAGGACAGAGATTTGAGACACTGTCAGGAGGCATTTATAAATGTGATCAAAACACTGGAGAGGAAAACCAAATACAAATATGGAAGATGTTTCTCTTTTAAAACAGTAGATAATGGACAGTTTGTAAGTTTGTTTCACAAAATCTTTTTCCAAATAGCTTGAGTTTTCTGCATTTTGCTAATTTTGTTTCCTTCATATATTCCTTTTTGTCTCTTAGTGTATTGAAGTGAGTATTGTCAAAAGTATGTGAGCTTATTTTCCATTCTTTCCCTTTTTCCTTTCTTTTTTTTTCTTTGTTCCTCTCCTAATGTTAGTTTTCTTCTTCTGGAACTTTCTAAAATATTTAGGAACTCTTTAAAAGTTTTTCTGATTTAAGAAAGGGTACAGAGTAGCAAGAGGAAGTAGTAACTTTATAGCACTCATTCTGCAACTTTTTGCAGTTCTTATACCTTTTGCAATTAGTTTCTTTTTTGTGTGTGAGTTTTTTTTTTTAAGCTTCCATACGGAGAGAACAGTCAAAACCTATTGACATAAAAAGAGAAAAAGGAAGGATGAATACCCCAAACCCATTTGTTGCATTCTGTAAGCAAAGAGAAAAAAAGGGGATAGAGAAAAAATAAACAGTCAACAGCCTTTCTGAAAGAAGTCAGAGGATTCTTGTGAATTGGTGCAGTATTTTCTTGAAATATTGTTTAAAACATTTACTTTGTTTATTTGGGTGATTTCTACCATTCTAAGGTTTAATATATATGTAATATTTTTAGTGCTATGCTAGTTATAAGTATAATGTAAAATAAATAAGTTGCAGTAAAATTTGTGCTGGTAGATACCAAGTCAAAATTTGCTTAACAGTAGCACAAAAATATATTAATCTGTACAGCCTCTTACACAACTGTGCCCAATCTAGGTGCATTGAAAGGCTCTACTGTTATGTTTAAAACTACACAAGTTTATGTTGTGAAACAAATCTTGTGTTAGACATGCTCTGAATGTTCCCATGGTGTGAGCACAACAAAATGCTTCTGCATAGCTTAGCTGTTAGGAATGCACCTGGACTGTTATTGATGTCTAATCTCCATAAACAATTTTGCTTAATTATGATCTAATCTTAGTCTATCTAATCTTAAATTGTATTTGATTTTTAACCCTTTTTTCTAGTCATTATTTTAAAACTCTGATTCTTATATCATAGACATTTTTGGAAGACCTGCGGACTAATCAGGGTAGAAGATTTCCATGCATACTGTAGTTACGGTGGTTATAAATGCTATGGGTTTATGCTTAAATGTCACTATACTTAACCAACTGAGATTAATAATGTTGTTCGTTTGTTGTGCAATACTTTTTAATTAATACAGGTACTACATATTTTGCACATAACAAAAGCAGTATATAGTGCCTTTTAAGGTAGTTTGTTAGTGCCAAAAATATGTGCAAGACTAAACAATTGATAAACTCTGCCTGTCACTAACAGCAGCACAAGTGACATGCTGTCTTGCTGCTTGTTTATATTTCTTCACCTGTCATAGGCCATAAACTTGTTTTTAAGCCTTTTCATTTGGGCTACTGTTCTTTCCATTGCTTGTATTTGGCACAAGAACCCTCCTCGGTGGTATTGCAATAGTAGTACAATAATAAGAAAAGTGCACAATTATTTGAAAATAGTATCAGTATTATCTCCCAACATTCATTAGAAATCAGTCAGTCAGATGATCCTAATTCTAGTTATCCTTTGTGGGAGTGGACATCTGTAATGCAAAACTCAGTGTTCTGGAGAGGATATTGGTAAAGACATAGCTGTCCTCATACTGGACTCTGTCTGTATCTTTGAGAAAAAAATCAGTTGTGTTTGTTGAAGTGGTTAGATTGCATCACCATTGTTGCTTATTTGTCTGCTTGGTAAAGCCAGTGAAGAACAATTACAAACACAGGAAAAGGGGAAGAAGTTGTTAATGTGAAAACGTCTGTTGGGAACATGGTTTTGTTTCTGGTTGTTTTAGTAACAGTTGTGATGAAGGGTCATAGTAACACTGTGTTAACTTTTTATTGCCTAGCATCTAGAAAATTTGGATACTTGAAATCAGGTCACTTGTTGCATATGAAATTCTTGTGTCTGATGGGTGACATGGTTTGTGAAGAATTCACTGTCCTTCAAAAAGCATGGCAGTTGTTCGACAGCATACTAGTTCTACAAACATCTTTATGAAGGATTTAAATAGATATAAAGATTATGGAAGAAAGACGGATCACATAGGAGGAAGTTCATGGAACAGCCAAGGAGGGAAAGAACAGGTCAAGGGAAGTGATCCTTTCCCTGAGCACTGGTGAAGTCACACCTGCAGAATGGTTTCCAGTCCTGGGCTCCCCTGTACAAGAGAGATGTGGACAGGAGAGTGGCCAGCAAAGGGCCATGGAGATGATTAAGGGTCTGAAACAGCTCTCATATGAGGAAAGGTTTAGAGAGCTGAGGCTGTTCAGCCTGGAGAAGCGAAGGTTCAGGGGAAATCTTATCAATGTATAAAAATACCTGAAGGGTAGCTGTAAAGAAGATATTTTTGAGATTTTAAAAAGCCTGGACATAGTCCTGGGCAACCTACTCTAAGTGACCTTGCTTGAGCAGGGGGGTTGGACAAGATGACCTCCAGAGATCTCTTCCAACATCAACCACTATGTGATTCTGAGTACAGGAACAGTTCAAGAGGATGGAAGGAGGGCTTGCTGTGGAAACCTGAGGTGAAGAACATCAGTCAGGGAACTGAAGCAATCCAACAGGCAGTCCGGGAGAGAGGGAGCCCACAAAGTCAGATTTGCAGAAAGCGCTCTTTGGATTTTCACAACAACAAGCTTGCCTGATCGTGCCTATCAGACTGAGAGTTTCTGTATCTCAGGAGCTGGCTCCTCCCTGGCATTATCTTTCTTCCAACACGTATATCCAGGGAGCAGTACATTGGTTCCTAGTGTCCCTAAAGTGGTGAAGTAAGGTCAAACAGTGCTTGACTTTCTGGTTAGAAGGGTTGTGTAGCAGGACACTGAGGAGCCAGCAGTGGCATGCATGTAAGTCATCTGCAGATGAGCAATGCCAGAGTTTAGGAATAGCAGTGATAAAGCCTTGTAGATAACCAGAGATGGGACTACGCCTAAAGGAGGAGAGAAAACTGGAGGTAGTACTGCCAACAGTGTTGCTCCACGCAAAGGTTCCAGTTGAACAGGATATCCGCAAGTCCCTTTGCTGTATGCAACAAAAGGGTTTGCAGAAGGGAGAAAGGAGAATGTCACAGAAACACTCAGCAGAACTCATAGGAAGTGCTGGAGGTAGTATGTGTGTGAATATATATGTACACATGTGCACACATACGTACTGCATGGCAGATACCAAGAGATCTTAAGCAAAACCAAGCAACAGTGAGTAGTATGGGTGTGCCTGTGTACCAGCGTTAGTTGCAAGATGCAGGAGAGATGAGCATCCAGAACACAGTTTTTATTGTGAGCATCATAAGGCAAGGTATTTCAGTGATAAGAGCTGTGCCCTGTGTACCCCTTCCCCCACGAACTTCGAAACCAGCTCTCTGACCATGGTACTCACATTTCTCTTTCCCAGCAGGCTGTCGGAAGCAGAGACACCTGTTGGTGACAAGCAAGATTCCTCATGTACAGTCCATCTCTGATGAGTTCATTCATACTGTGATGGTGTCGTTATCCAAATGGCAATCAAACCACACGTGTGTGATCAGCATCTTCATTATTGCCGCTGCATTTGTGTTGTGGTCTAAATTCTCATGCCAAATCAGATATAGGTTTCACAAAAAATTATGTGTCATACATGGAATGAGTGGAGAAGCTGACTTCTTGTCCTTCAGCATCTCTTTAGAAGTCGGGTTTTTGGAGGGATTCCTTGCTGAGCTTCTGTTTGTTAAAGCCACGTTATTCACTAGGCCAGTGCTGTGCTTCTTCATCACCTATAGTTTGATGTTCATGCATCAAGTGATTATAGGAAACCTCTTTTTCACCAGACTGATGTAGCTGTCTCTCTTACAACAGTCTCTAGCTGTCAATGCTGGAGCCAAGTATCATCCTTTCACCTGATAGCGATTGATGTAGTTGCATCTCATTTCATCCTCTGGGAAGCAAAAGGGACCTGCAGAACACAGTAAGATGTTGAGAAAGTGGCCAGTTCTTTCCTTCTCTTACTGAAGGAAAGAACTCAGAGCAAGGAAAAAGCCAAATATTTCCATTGAAACTGCCTTACAGATCATCTTTCTTCCTGCTGTCTCTCCAAACAGCTCTTTCACACAACAATTCATAGAGAATGACTGCCACCAAGATATGCTGATTTTCTACTATCCCTACAGTTAGAGAAGTAGTAAAGCAGTATGATAAATAGAGCAAGCCAGCATAAGGAGAGGTGGATACATTACAAACAGCAAATAGGTTTATCTTGAATTCTTTTCATGCACAAAAGAACCTCTGGTGCATAGTGTTTATATTGTCAGTTCATTGTCTTTGATAGACAGGGGGTATTCAGTAGATTTTTCTTTTTTTCAGTACATGCATGCAAAATATGTAACAATTTTGTGCATGGTGGTTAGCTCAGAAGGTCTGGTTGCTTAAGTAGTTTTGGTGTGCCCAGGATAAACATCAGTTAGTGATGGCAGTGATTTGGTGTTTTGATAACTGTATGATGCTTTGCTTGTGACGGGTATTAGCTCTTATCACCAGACTTGACTTGTTTCATGTTTTTTGATGATAATATCAGCAATGGGGATGCTGAGAATTGCAAGCTTTTCCAAGTGGTATTGCCTGATACATTTGATGCAACATTTCAACCTACAAGTAAATATATTCCTTTTCTCAGTACTTATTGTCTTTTTCTCACATATCACAACATGTTCTACAGCCAATTGGTAAAGCACTAAACAGAGTAGATTAAATATTTGGGAGCCAGTGACAGCAAGGCTTTGACTTTTTCTTAAATTTCTGAATGTTTTTCTACCTGAAAGACCAGAAAGATAGATCAAATTACAGAACTAACGGTCATATTTAGGGATTCTGAAAAATTGCACACTTGGAGATATTTCTTCATATTAGGAGCAGCCTGGAGATGTCACACATCACTTGTTTGCAGCTTCCAGCTCACCATTCTCTGGGAGAGGAGGAAAACAAATATCAGGAGAAAAATAAAGGCAGGTGAACTTTCAGACATTTGGTTGACAGATTTTCAGAGGCTGTGGTAAATGAGAACAGCACCAGAACTCCAAATCATGCTAGAGGGTCACTCTAGCTGCAAGAGATACTCAGAAGCTGCTATAATGGCTTTGGATAATTTTTTTCCTTAACTCCAACACTTTAAGGCATAGCACGAAATTTAGCCCACTGCTGATAGCCATAATGATATCTCTTGGGATTCAACAGGTTTGTATGTGTATGCCCATGATGGATGAGCAGGAAAGAGGGCGTGTCTACCACTTGTGTACCTTCACTGAGCAGACATACAGCTCCTGTGCCTTCCACATCAAGTTTTTTGAGCAAACTTGCTGTAATTGGGAGGTTTGCACATTGATGACAGTGCATGGGCCTTCCTGAGGTGGTTTGTCTGTGATGCTGCAAAAAATATCTGGAGAAGAAACATTTTTTTTGCAGTAGCATAGTAGCATGACCTTTCTTGGCACCTGTGTACTCATGCATATACTGAACATGAAGATAGTGTCTACAGTGATGACAGCATGACCAAAGAGAGTGTTATTCTGTAATATGGGCTGTATCATATGGATTGGTAAGAAATCAGGGACTGAATCATTCCTTTCTCCCTGAACTTTTGCAGTATGCCTTATTTGTAGGAATATAAAGATGGTGCTTGACATAATAAGACCAGGTATTAAACAAGCTTTGCCATGTGTACTTCTTCCTTCTCTCACTTTACTTTCTTTAATAGCATGGAAAACGTGGGGCGGTAGGAAAGATCTAAGTGAGCAAATAGTACTGTGTTGAAGATGGAGATGACAGCATCCCATCTACCTGCACAATGTGGAAAACAGTAGAAATGTAATATAGGAAACAGCAAAGTATTTAGCAAACCACAGAGGAGGAGAAAGTGCACAGAAGTCGGAGTCCTTTCGGTGCTCCACTGCAGCAGTGTAAGAACTTGTCACGTTCGTGTTTCCTTTGACTGTTCTTTGCTCACTGTCAAGCCTGAATGAGAATGAAGTTCTTCGGCTTGGTGGGAAAGGTGATAATCACAATAGCAGCCTTTAATATTCTTTATCAACAGGCAGGTAGGAATGAATCACAAAGATGCTTGCTCATCTGGATGTTGTTGCTGCTTTCGAGTGTTTAAGGATGGCATCTTGCAATATTGGTATCAGTAATTTCCCTTTCTATCTTCAGTGAAATCAGACATGGTTCTTGTGCCATATGTAGTTAGCATACTTGCTCAAATTAGTTTCTCCTCAGGCCTTGCATCTTGCACTGTGTAGTGGTATCTCATCACTGTTGTGGTTTTGACTTTGCTAATCACAAATACACACACACAGAAGACTGTGCCTAGGAACTTTCAGTTTAATTAGACAAGAGAGGAAAGATGAACATAGGCAGGTTGATGAGCAGCAGTGGCAGCCAAGAGACCCTACTGACTAGTGTGATTTGCAGTGTTCTCACTGAATGACGTTGCAACTGTAAGAACAGCATAATCTCAACCATAGCAGCACCATAACAAAGGGAAGTATAAGGAAGATTTTAAAAAAGAACAAATGAATTTCTTTGTCTATAATTATAGACAACTTCCTCAAAAATCGGTGTCAAGATGGGAGAATATATGAAAGTCCTTGTTTGAAATATAATCTGGGAATGATTGGGAGAGACATCAGGGGCAAGAGCTGTCCTTTAACACTGAATGAGAGATTTAGGGAATAGAAAGCCCAGAAAAGTCTCTTAAGGGAAGTTAAAGTGTTTGTATTTGATAGAATTAAAAGGAAGAGAGAGTGAAGAGATGCATGGGGAAGGACAGTGTGACATCTGTAAAAAATCCTTGCAGGAGCACATTTGTCAGTAATAGGAAAGGACTTCATGGTATATTTGGGTAAAATTTTCGCTGTGCACATGAACGACAATGGCAATATATAGATGTTACATAAAAAAAAATCTGCAGGACTTGAACTAGACTGCATGTAAAAACCTTATGGAAATCTGAGGAAAAGTATCGGGTTATGAATCTTCCAAGCAAACAAGATTGTAATGGTTTCCAGGCACACATTTCTTGGAAGGAAAGACTAGGACAGTTTTAATCTCCATGTTAGTTTTAGCTGGTGTGGTGTGTGCTTCAACGTCTCCCAGTAGTGTCAAGTCTTCATGGTTGTGCAGGCATTTCAGACTATATCTTCCCCTGCTCTCATATGTGCATGGTAGGCAGTAGTGAAAATTGCTTTTGGGAATATTTAAGAGTTTTAAGTTTGTTGCACTGAGCTCAATGTAGAGTCTAGGCAATGCAGAGATGACAGAGAGACAGGTTAAGATTGCAGCATTGCTAAAAGGGGCAGACCTGAGATTCAGTAATAGGGTAGACAGCTTTCTGGATGAAATATCCCAGGATGAGGTGCAGAGGAGAAGGAGAACCAAAGTCAGTATTCTACAAAATCCCTATCAGAAATTGGAAGGGTGATAGTATAAGGTCACAGAAAAGTTCTGCAAGATAAGGTATTTTTTTTACATACACCTCTCTGTATTTATATCTGATATTAACAGTTTTATTTTTAGCTAAGTGGTGATCATGGTCTTCCTGTGATTTCCGTGTATTCCTATGGAGCTGAAGCTCTTAAAGGTGATGGCACAAACACAGTAAGAGAGGATGGTTAGACAGAGTTAATATTGACACACATCCTGTACAGTGCTCAAGAGAGCAATCTTCCTGAAAACAAATTTACTTAAACATGCTGTAGGAAAAGATTTTAGAACACTGAGTCATCTGGAAGATGTAGAACAAATGGGGAAAGTAAATGGGAACATCACCACGCCTTTGTCTAAATGTGATTGTAGTCTTCTTTAAAGGGTTTTGGGTAGGGGAGGATCCAGGGAACTGTGCACCACCAAGTGCATATTTTATCCCAAGCAAGTTATTAGGAACTATAATAAAGGATAAAATTAGTGGACATAGAACTAATTATAATGCATGGTGGAAGAACCAGCATCGTTTATTTATAAGTGAATCATGTTTCACAGGTTAATAAATCTGGTTGACATACTCTACTTGAATTTCTAAAAATTATGTTTCAGAACCTCTCAATAAAGACATTCAATTTCCTTAAGCTGTTATAAGTGAAGAGGCATGGACAATGTCTTTCATGGTTCAGGTGTTTCATATTGAACCTCTTATAGGAGAAAGGAGAAGATGTGAATAGTGGGAGGACAGACAAAAATGTAATTGAAAGTCATCCCATTCCCTCCACTTAACCCAGATTTCTCAGAATCTCTTTTCCTTTGTATTTTCTCTACTGCAAGAACTGAGGGGAGACCAAGTAAATTACCAGGTGCCAGGTTTATAGCAAGCAAAAGAAAATGGTTCCTCATGCAGCACAGAATTAACTAGTGAAACTCCTTGTGACAGGATGCCAAAAGTAAAAATAGGTTCAGAAACTGTTTGAAAAAAACATGTGCTTTTCATCTGTCAAGGGCTAATTGACTCTGGAGGCAACTTCTGGCTCAGGAAATCCCTAAAATATGGGTTGCCACAAGGTAAGAGGGAAGTGTCAGCCTTTAGTTGACCTCATTCTCATATTGTATCCCTAAAGAACCAGTGTTAATCATACTTAGAGACAGAATAATGAGTTGCCTTTGACCTTACAAAATGTCAGTCACATATTCTTAAGAGAAAGCAAGTTCAAGGATACTATGAACTAAAAATGGAGCTATTTGCTCTTTTTTTTTTTTTCCCCACAAGTTCTGACCCCAAGGAATTGCTCAGGTGCACACTAAAGAAGGATGAAACAGCTTTGCTGAGCAAAGATAGACTCTCTGGGTTTCCCAAAGAAGGTGGAAATTAGAAGAAGAGACATTATATTTAGGAAGCTTTTCTTAGGATTTGTAACCTCTGTGTTTTGCCTGTTAAGCAAAACAATGCTGTGCAAGAGCTCAATAAAACACTTTAATCTTGATTATCTTGTGCTTTTGGAATTCGACTGTAAACATAAATGCTTGTACATCCCCTTAGTATATGGAAAATGATATCCTGAAGTGACAGTAGAATTTTAAAGGTATGTACATTTAGAGCAGGCTAATGAATCATGGGTATGACCTGCATTGCACAAGTTTGCATGAAAACCCAAAATTGAAGGCTGATGCCTTGACTAGATTCCTCAAAGATCTGTTTAGCCAAAGACCAATTGTTTGTGACTTCAGCTGTTAGTTTGGTGAGTAGCCCAAAAGCAGATGTTCAGCTAGACTTTTGTTGCAGGATGTCGTCTTCGAGGGACATATTGAAGGAATAAATAAGGAGATCAAAAAAGAGTCAGAGGAAATCAGAAATCCAAAGAGAACAAGACTATCTCTTGACCTCAAGCCTTTGGATGCTCTGTCCTTCACATTTTACTTAGTTTGTACTAATTTAGGGCTATGTTCCTGCAGCTATGCAGAACTCATCACTCCTACCCAAGTTTCCCGTTCATTACTAATGTCACTCTACCCAGCCCCTGATTCTGATTTCCTTCCTTGGAGGCCTGGTTTCCTTTGTTCTGCCCTGCATTTCACGCAGAGTAGTTATTCAGTTGGTTTCTTTAGCCTTCATCCAACTAATTGTGCCAGAGATCTTTGAATAGGTTATTATTAAAGTTATAACAACCCATTATTGTGCTTTGTCTGGGAGGGATGTGATGCAGCCTTTGTAAACAAATGGTGGATTCCCCATTTAATGAGGCCTTCCATGATTCAAGAGTTTCATAACTACTATATAACGTCAACCAGAATGTATAAGTTGTACACAGATTCCCCCCTTCCTTTTCCATAAATCACAGGTTACCCATGTACATCTTGCCTACAAAAGTGTTATTAAATATTCTGGTAAAAACAGCTTCAGTTGCAAGGGGAAGGAACCACACAGGAGAGAAACCCCAGATAGAAACTATAAAGGTTGTGTTCAAAGAGCTTCAGAATAAAAAGAAATGGAGTGATACCAGTGAAACAAGTTGGCTCAGGGTGGGATGTTTTTATAATGGGAGTGGTCAAAGCAAGCTCATGTGAGGGAATGATCTGAAGGAGAGTGAGAAGTTACGCGTGGTAAAAGGGAAGTGATGAGGAAGTACATGATGGAGGTCAGGAAAGACCATGCTATAAAAGCAGGTGGAGATTGGAGCATACAGGAAAAGGGAGCACTGCTTCCACAGCTGTTTGCTTGTTATGAACCAACCTGAGCAGTCATGCTTTCTGTGCTTGCGGCGTAGCACCCCGTCTGTCCAGATATACTTCGGTCTTCACCAGAGTGCCACTGGTCTGGAGTTACTGCTTGTGAGAACAGTGCAGTCCTGTGTTCCTCTGCGTGTTAGGAAGCATGTAACATACTTCTGCTGTGACCATAATGCCAACAGGCGAGTTATGGGCACTTGCTGCATCAGATGATATCTTAGGACTTGAACTTGTTTGTGCCTTGCATCGTTTTATCTACTTTGAAGTTGGTATTGACATGTATTTTTGCCATTTGCTGCTGTTGCGGACTTTATCTTGCTGCTTGACCTCTTTTCATGCTCCTTGGGCTGCGCCTTCCCCAGTGACAAGGGTGTGGGCAGGCCTGTTAACTTGTTCCATAAACACATTCCTTCCTTCAGGGTGGTACTGAGGATGAAGCAAGAGTTTAATAGGAACTTCTTCAAATAGCTATGGAGTTTTGTCCGTCGGGATGCACACTGTGCTGTTGCACCTATCCTGCTGTACTGGCCCGCATGCCTCACTTAAGTAAATCTCTCTCCAGTCATTGATGTGGGTGTGTCTGTCACTCCTGCATCAGGAGGAAGTTATAGCTGAGCCCTTCATCCATATGTAGGGGTTGCCAGTCTAACTGTAGAGCTTGACCTTGGCTCTGTTCTTGTTGCTTTATGCCCTTGTATTGACACAAAGCAAATGATTGCAGCTTTGTTGAGGTCACGGCAGGTTTTGATCTCTTTGGCATTCCGTACAATGGATCACCATGTAGTTCAAAGTGGTTATTGTGCTGAGCGTTGTTGCATCATGATGTTTGCTGAATGACCAGACATTTGTTTGCTTTTCAAGCCACAAAATTCCAGCTCAAAAAGAGAGAGTTCTTGGAACATAGAAAACTAATCCACATGGAAAAAATGTCAAGTTAGCAAGTGAAGGCAGTTATGTAGTTAGTCAGGCAGTTTAAGACTGTGTGGGCTGGAAGATTCAGGCATTCAAATAAACACTCTTGTACTTTTCTGCTAATCCCTCTCTGCTCCCTCTTACTTTCCCCCCCCCCCCCCCCCACTCCTTCTCCTGTTAGGTACTAATTGGGGTAATGCTATACATGGTATGTCTTTGATCTGAGATATATATTGAGTAAGAAGAGTGAATGAAACATAGTAACACATTATCCCAAAACCATTTGGTTTTCTACCATTTGGAAATTCTACTCTCTTTTCTACCTAAAAATATATTTTAAATTTTAAGATGATTCCTACAACACTTATTTAGCTCAGGTAGTTGCGGGCTCAAAGGTAAAAACTATCTAAAGAGGAACTATACACTGTCAAAAGGCTGACTACAAGATTTTGATCTTTAATGGGAAAAAGAGTGATGCTTTTAGAACTAAATATCAAGTAATAAAATGTGTCAAGAAAACACATCTACAGGTAAGTCCACTGCAAAGTGAGTTTCACACACAGATAAATTAACATATATATTGATAAACAGACTCGTTTTTATGCATGACACTGTTGATTTTGTAATACTTCACATAAAAATATAACTGTGTTTGAAAAATTTTTTAGAATCAAGAAGTTTAATAAAAAACAAAACCAAAATCCCAAATCCCAAGAAAATACAAAATACTCTCTCAATGTTTTGTCTTTGGCTCATTTATGTGATATAATATGTATACAAATCATAACAAAAAAGAAAAATTATAGTTTGCCTAGTTAATAGAGTTCCAGAATCATAAACTGAGTTTACTACAGAGGGTAGTGCTAGGTCATTCAGGGTATAACTTTGTTTCATTTGGGCGAGGGGTAGGGTTTGTACCATGGTTCTTGCACAACTCAGCTCTTTTTCATGTTACAGACTTCTGAGTTCACAAAGATTGAAAAATCAAACATTTACTTTGGAAAATCAGACCATGGATTTATATTACAAGAATTTAAAAGCGGTTTTCAATCTTAACAGAACAGAAGATAACATATTTTTTCAAATAACTCACTGCTTAGGGCTAAATTTTCATATATGGCTTCTAATCTTTCAGTTATTTACAACAGTGAAGGATCTTTCACCTTCTATAAATATTTCATCTCGTCTTTCATCAGGTACAGTTTCCCCGTCTTCTTTGAAGAGGGAAAGAATATCCATCTCCAGGCAACCCGAGGGACACCTGCACAGACAAATTACCATGAGGCAAGTTGGGGTGTGGATTTACAGCACGCTACTACCTACTCCACCCAATGGCTTCCCCTTATGGCACATGTAAGGCCTTTGCCACCCATCCGTTGAGATGCAAACTACATTATACTCAATGGGGGTAAGATTACACGGGCATCTAAGCAGTTGCTGCTAATGTGCTGTAATTTCACAATCTGTGCTATCTCTTAGCAACTTGCTTGTGTGGTATACATTCACCATAGCAAAAGGTTGTACACAAACAGAAAGGGAGCTTAGAAGGTCAACCCAGTACTCAGTATCATTTTAGTAAGAGGCAAAGTGTATTTGTATTTGTGTGTAGTGTATTTGTTATTGTGAAACTCCTTTGTGGGGCGAAATGTCCACCTGGAGTATTTTGGGAAGAGTTTTTTAGCCAAACGACATTATATGTTGACTTTTTACTGCAACGTTTTTCTACAGATAAGTTAAAGACATTGATTTATTCATTTATTGCAGGAAGACAAAGAACATAGTTAATATTATACTTGATGCATTAATGAGCGGTTTGGATGGACTTCTGCCTCTAAAACAGTGATCTTTTACTTTATTTGTACCTCCTTTTGCAAAGTTCTACATTGGATTTTTTAAAAGAAAATGACAGGACTATGGATAGTTTGATGCTATTTTGTATAGAGATAAAGCTGGCTGTAGGCAGTGTGGCTAACATATTTAACCTCATTTTCCGAAGACCCTTGTCTTCTCTTTTTCTAACTTTTTCCTTATTTTTCTCTAATTCACTCTAACTTGCTATCACTCACCTTTTCAGTGGCTCCAATTCATTTTCACTTAAAATGTGTTTATACCACTTGCCCAATGTTGTTTTGTTCATAAAACAGGAGTCAATTGTATAACATAGTAAAAGAAATCCAAGTAAATCCATACCTATAGTTGTTATTGCTGAAATATCTGTACCTATGGCTTAATTATTAAACCCTATGCTCAGTGGGTATCTAATTACTAGAAATGTATGTGTGATTTCAGATTTCCTTTCACTTTTTGTTTCTTTGTTCTCCTTTACTTCTGAAAGGTACAGCAAAATCTCAGTTAAAATATTTTAATATTTGAGAATACAATTCTTTAAAGCATTGGAACTGTAGCTTTCAAGGAACAGATTTTTGAAAATGTTCATGAACATAAAAATCACTGCGTTTTGCTTCTAAAGTGCTCAAACTGGTTACAAGCCTGTGTATACCTTGATGAAAACTCCAATTTTTTTGTATGCTAAATTCCTCTGAAAATCTGACTCATTTAACTTCATTAATTTTTGAAAATGGGACACAGGCTCTGAAAACATTATGACATTTCTGAAAATATTACTTTATGCCTTCCCATCAACGTTTATCACGTGGAGCCAAACTGCAGAAACTGCTGACAATGGTTGCTCTATCTGGAGTATGTGTACTTTGGCAAGCACAGGTTTTCTTTTATAAAAGTGCAAAAAATTGGAATGGTATTTTTACAAGAGCTATGGAGGGAATCCCATTAAGCTTCCAAACCCATCAGATAAGTCCCTTAAAACTGGCAGGAGTGAAGAACAAAATGTTTCTTTTAAAGCTTGGATTTATTTAGAAATATAAATGAATCATGACTTGATGTGAAAAATAGCACTGCTGTACCTTTTTATGTATAATATACAGCTCATTTTCTAAAGGAGCTAGTAAAAACTAAGCCAGTAATCCTGGATCTGATCTCACAACAAAAGTAGGAGCTGCTGTCTGCTTTTTTTCTGTTGTATTGTTTGCACTGGAGTACAAGACCTGCCTCACTGGATACTGTCCTATATATATATTTGCTTGAGTGACCACTGTTACCCTGCAGTAAATGAAAGGTAACCTGCTCCTACATGAAAGAAAAGCAGATTAGTGCATTTTTACTGCAGGATTTGAGCATACATGTAGGGATTTATCACAGAGTATCTGGCGCCTACAAACTCACAACCTTGTTTATCTTGTAGGAACCTGTCCTAATTCCCACAGGTTCAGGAAACTATTGCAAAGGGCAAAACTGTAAACAAAGGTTGTGATATATGAAGGAAACTCTAAGAAATTGAAACTTGAGTCCCTTGAAAAGCCTTGAAAATGCAGCAACACAGCATTTTCTCTGCTGACCTCACTTGGGTTTGGATTAGGCCCCATCTTTTGTCCTTCAGCAACAAAAATAGGGTGCTGCAATCTTGCAGGGGTTCAGAGATAATGTCTTGGGATTTCACCAGGCTGTGAACAGCTGAGGCAAAACGTAGAGTCTCAATATCGTTTTGACATCACGTGAACCATTTGTGAGTCTGCAGCTTGCCCTGCAGATGGTCAGGAAGCACGGTGGAGCCCAGCAGATGCTGGAGCAGGGGCATGGTCCAGATACTGCTGAAAGCAGTGAGCAGTGATCCTGCTGTCTTTAGCTTGCTTGGATGAGGCCCTCCCCAGGAAGCAGCAGCCACCACCAGGCGAGTCCAAAATGTGAGCTTTTTTTCTCTCCTGCAGTTGCCAAAGCTCCTCCTGCTTTAGTAGCTGTTGCAGAGTGTCTCTTAACAGCTCTTGAGCAACTGTGGCTTTTTTCTTTCCTTTCATGCCACAGCCCATTATTAAGCAACTTTTAAAATACATACATACTTAGATCTATAATATATACATTCTTCAATGACTGGCTTGTACATTGATTGAAGAGGTAGAAGGCACACGTGTCTGTGGGAGGTTTCGGTCTTGTTATGGCCTGAGGAAAACAAAGCTACTTGATTTTATTTTTGTTTTCTTTCTCTGGAAGGTATGTCTCTCCCCTTGTGATGCTTTGGAATTTTCCCTAGCAAATTCACATTTCTGGTATCCATGTGTTAGTCTTTTCTGTGGAGAGAGGGTTTGTCTGAAATGCCACCCCATTAGCGAGGTTGCTTGCTGGGCTGCTCAAACACGTGCTTGGCAGACAGAAAAAGTGACAGAGAAAGGTGCCCAGCATAACGAGGAGGTGCCTATGTGTGCAGGATCTGAAAAGGGGCATGATGTTTCTGGAGCAATGGATATGCCCAGAGTAAGGATACTGCATCCTCCTTCCAGCAGCGATGTGGGAAACCATGCTATGGCACTGTTCTGCCATCACATCTCTATAGAATGTCCTAAGTCAACCAGTTTTCCCATGCCCTGTGCTGATGCAGTGATAATCTCCCTGCTTTCAGACAGTGTAAAAGGCATGTTTAGCTTTTGAAGATTTTCACAGATTGCTGCCAGAAAAAGGCATCTGTGGAACAATTGAGCTGAATCATTTGGAGCATACATCATCTACTGTGTGTTACATGGCAATTATGATGAAGGCAATTTCCTTTTTATTTAGTGCCATAGTTGTAACTCACACTGCTTCTTCAGTGATACATCCCACAGTTTCTGTGTCCACTGACTTAAACCATTATAGGTACGATTTCCATCACTAGACCTTTTCTCAGACATATTAGCCATGCAGTGATGTTGCAAACAGTTCCAGTCACCTAGAACCAGTTTACCAGTTACCCTGACTAACCGAGTTCAGTACAACTCTGAAGTCCTTTTCCTTCTGGACATGTAGGTTCCTCTTCCAATATCGTTGCTATTGCTTCCCATTGTTTATTGTTCTACAACTTATTTTCTTTCAGCTATTGTCAACATTGCCCAACAGAAGCCTTTTCAGCAAGAGCAGCAAACGCTATGTCTTTCGTCTTCTTTCCAAATTTGGAAGCATTGCCCAACAGAAGCCTTTTCAGCAAGAGCAGCAAACCTTATGTCCTTCGTCTTTCTTTCCAAATTTGGAAGCGTTGCTTAATCCTCAGCATATATGTCTGTCCTTTGATGATCATCTCTGTGGACCACTGAACGTGTTCTCATGATCAGTAATTTATAATGTGATTTTAACTGTGATCATGAAGTGATGGACACACCCATCATCCCAAATAAACAATTTCATTTCTTTAAAGTTGTGAAGGCCTACAGTTCCCTTGTCTGCAGCTTAAAACATTAAAAGCATTCAGATTGTTTCTTTTCTGCTAAATTAAATATCTGCACATGAGAAAACCCATATTGCTCATTTGTTTGCTTGTTGCTAAACAGTACAAAGTCAAGATCAGAGTTCAACTTTTCAGCCTGTCAGAATTGAGATAATGGAGTTTAGCCTTCTGAATACAACTGCAAATAGTTAGAATAGCATACCTGGAAACAGCATATCTCCTGAACAATGGGTTGATGCAATGGTCCAATAGAACAACCACATGTACAGCTGTAATATTTCACCCTAAGGCTACTTCACAGTAGTGAAAATAAGCAATTAAAAAAATACATACTGTTTTTCCAATCAGTGTAAATAAATCTTCACCTGCAACTTTCCAGAAGGGAAGTTGCTTCTTGCTGAAGTATGAAGTATGCTCTGTTAAAAAGTATGTCCACCGAGGTCCAAAGTACGTCCCACTGAGAGCTCACCTCTCAGATCTAATCTATATTCCAGGGAGTGCTTTGCCATATGCTCAATTTTTCTCTCAGTTGTTTTGTATCATTTCCCTTTCCAGTAAGTTCATTGTCCTGAGACCAGAGAGTAAGAGTATAATATATTTTACAAACCCTGCTTTCAGGAAGGAGTACCCTTTTTCCCCTCCATTTATTTATCCATACCTCTAATTCACAGATTTCCTCAGTGTGCATAAGCTTGTTGCTGCAAACTTTGAATTTCACTTACACAATTCCCACTACCCAATGTTTTTCTTTAGTTCCAATTTCAGAGTTTTAATCATCACATGGATCTGTGCACCAGGATCCAATTTACAATGAGCAATGATCTCTCTGTTTTCTACTTCACAGTAATTCATCTCCTGGTGCAATGCTGCCTAGTGCTTCTATGAAAAATTCCTTTGAATTAGTAGTCAGAAAGGACAAGAACCTTACTATGTCATTCACTGCTGTGGCCTGTAGACTTTTCCAAGGTTATATAATCAATTACATTTTTGCTTTTTATTTCATATTGTATCATCTGTATTCCCTTGGGTTGGTTGTCACAGGAGGCATCATCAGCCAGCCTTGCCAGATTTGCTTTCTTCTCAGGGTATGTCTACTCTGTGTAAAGCAGCTCTTTGCAGGGGTATCTCAGGGAGCTCTGGATGAGCCAGGCCAGCTGTCAGAAGCAGTGGAGTCATGCAATGTGTCACTCTGATACAGGATGTGTCTTTCTGATTGGGGCTCCCATTTCGGTAAGACTCTGGTTTCTCATGCATGTCTGAGACAGAGCATGTGAGGTACTATCTACCAGATTGATTCTTGAGCACACAACTTCCCTTGGGGCAATGTTAGAACTGCTACCTAGTGCTAATCCTCAGTTCATTGAAAAGACTCTCTGAGTTTTCTATGTGTTGAACTCCATTCAGAGGGGTTATTTTGGAGGAGCGAGTTGGTGTTTGTATTCAATTTGTGCAATGTGATATCATGCTAGACACCTACGTTTGTTCTGAATAAACTGGAGTGAGTATATAGCAAACAACATGCTGTGAAGATCTCAATTGTCACATTTGAACAGTAGCACAGCCGCATTAGCATAATTAGCCTGATGTCCAGGGGCTCGCACAGCATGACATCACTGCCTCGGTTGTCTTGCTTTCAGTTCTGGGACCACCAAGTGACCAGTTGCACAGCTTAGAAATCTCTAGGGCTAGCTTCCAAAATGGAAAAGTTTGCTTTTCAGCCCTACTTTTTCACAGGTCTTAGTTTTATTTTCCCTATGATTCCACAGTGAAGTCTCCTTTCCATGTTTCTCACTCCTACATGGAGAACAGTACTCCTTGCTTTCTGAGACACAGTTTCTTTCTTGCCCTCCTCACTTGGTAATCTCTGAGGTATCACTGCATGTCTAGCAGAAGTATCTTGGGAAAGTATTATGCTCTAGTTTAGGTTAATCTGTCATGTCTTCCCCGTGCCCTCATGAGAAGTGCTAATGGATCAAACAACTTCAAATACACAGAGCAATAGTAACTAAATTCTAATACCTGCTTGTATTTAGCTAATTGGTGCCTAGCAGTACTCAGATTAACTCAATATTTAACCAAATGCAACAGAAAAAAAAAGATGTCTCAAAACTGCTATTGACGTTTCTTTGATGATATGAAGCGTCTTGAGATTTTTTGCTGAAAATTGTGCTAGTGTCTGGTGCCTGAGTACACAGTCTTTTTTTAGATGCATGTTTCTAGTGTCATAGAGGAGTACCACAGTCTGGGATTACCACTAGTCAACCTGCCTGTGCAGGACACAAAATTCTTTAGTTTTGATTATTTTGAGAAAGCTATTCAGTGGGGAAGTCAAACCTGGAGTAATCAAGTAAGAAAAAGAAATCAAGATATTCTTGGGATGATTGTCTATATATGGTTTATTAATTTAATGTTGAGAATTATCTCTTTGAGGTCAGCTGTGAATCTCATTTTGGATATATGGGGATTTTTGTTGAAACTGAGAGGAAAACAGTATTATTTGGATTTTCTTAGCAGACAGAAACTTAAAAACTGTAAAATTTCACCAAAGGCAGATCAAAGACAATTTGCAAGGGCAAGCCTTTAAAATTGCAAAAGATATGAAGTGTGGGACAGTGATTCACAGGCCACTTAGGAAGAGAAAAAGAAAAGGATTTTTCTTTTGTAGCAGGAAAGCCATATTTAACTGAAGGACATGCTGAGGAGGAAGGGGACTAATTTCATAGGAGAAACAATCCCCTGGCTTTGAGGAGAAGCCATGAGCAATAAACCAATACCAGTTCTTCAGTGTGATGGTTCTTTAGCCTTCTTAAGGCAAACTACTACCTAATTCTTGTCCTCACCCCTCCCTTTGTGTAACACTGGGGCTAGAGGAGGTGCTGGAGGTGAGAGCCAAAGGCATCAGCGGAGCTGAAGAGAACTTGGTGGTGAGTCACTTGAGGAGGTGGTGACTGGAATGGTGTTGGTGCTTGGAGGGCTTGTGGTACTGAGTGAGGGTTTTAAAGGGGAACAAGAATAGAGGGTTAGAAGGACACTGAATTTTAGGGGAGATGTATGTGAGGGAGTGAGATTTGGTCTCTGACTCGATAGGAGTGGTATTGTATAAAGGAGGCCTGTTCTATCTAACATTTCTTCATTAGTCTTCCTGCCTCCTTTCCTGGTGCCCTTACTTCTGGCTAGGAAAGTGAGATCAGTCAAAAAGGGAGAGACAACTCAGGGATACTGTATGGCCCTGTCAACAAACCTCTGCAGAAGAAGGGGTGTCAGGAGAGGTTGGGTGGGATCCTTCCCTAACTCATCTCCAGGGAAAAAAGGGGGAAAAGCTTCCAAGCCACAACCACTTCTGCCCTTTTCATGAAAGGTGTTCTCATTTCTGGCAAAACACTGCTTTGAGAATAGTGACGTAATTCAAGAAAAGCTTGTAGTGGTGTTACAAGAGAGTTACATGTCTTTACACAGACCCATGGATTTCCAGGGATAGGTAAGGTATCACTAATTGTATCTAGGAAATGTTGAAGAATAATGTCTGTTCATTTACTTGTGACTAGCACAGGTTTTTGAGGGGCGAGTGTAGGCAAAGTGTGACTTTAGATCTGGGAGCTCTGGAGAAGGACGAGATTGAAAGTTAAGGGAATCATTGACTGGGATTCTGGGGACAAAAGATGTGTGGGCTGCTCTCTGTTCTGTTGAGTGATGAGAAGGAAGATTGGGAAAGATCTTTGGAAATAAAAATGAGGCATTGAAGGAACAGAACACTTCAGCCTTTGAGGGGGTGGTGTTTGTCAATTGCTTGGATTTTGCTTCCCTATATATTTTTCTTTTTTTTTTTTTTTTAGAAGGGAGCTTAGTATAGGCAAATCTATTCTATTGGACTAAAACACTGCATGCTGGCGAGACTCAGGCCCAAATGAGACTGTCAGGGTGATGTTTCTGGGTGGACAAATGTTTCAGATAGTTTTGGGACCAGAAACCGTACAGCTGTATGCTTTCTGGAGATGCCAGCCTACTCAAAGCTATCCCAACCATTGATAATTTGGTGAATACTACAACCAGTTTGTTGTGTAGTATAATGGATTTACTGGTAGGAAATCCTAGGACTACAGGGATTGTGAAAAGTCCCATAACTAAATATAGATGCCTTGAGTGCTTTCAATCTCTGCACATCATCTCTAACTGTGCTCTATCTTCTGAGCAATAATTTTGAGAAATTCTTCAGGATCTGAACCATTTATGAAGGGCCACATTTTTGTTATTGTAGGTAAACAGGTCTCCTAAGTCAGACGGATCACACCTTACAGGTTACATAGGCTGTACACTCCCCTATTACAATTTTCGGAGAAAGTACTGCTAGCTCCAGAAAAGTACAACTTAAAATAAATTTGTTTTCCAGTCCTTGTTGCCTCTCTATTTAATTATGGTTATGAGGAAGTGCTTGAGTTTCAATGGGACAACAAATTAAGAGATTCTAGCATCTCTTTGAAGGTATATACACCTGGTATCTGTGGTTTAGCACAGTCTAAGGAGAGGCTGTGGGGCCTTGTTTGTGCAGTAGAACTCCCAGCTTGTGCCATCAGTGGTTATTGGGTATAGCAAAAAAAAGAAACCTTAGATTAACAAACTTCTTTCAATGTCTTTGCTCAAAGAAGTTGTATTTACACTAAATTGTGTAAATATGTCCTTAAGCACATATGAACAGTTAATTACTAGCTGTTTTAAGAGCTGTAGAAACTTTCAGTGTTTAGTGTAGGCAAGGGGTTTTCCTATTCACTATCCATATCGTCAAGACCTGCAATGTTACTCTGGAATATCTCAAATTTCAAAACTGAACAAAATGTCTGAATTCTTTGTAAAACAATATTCTGCTTATAGTTATAGTATAAATTATTGTTTACAGTTGATGAAGTTTTTCATCAAATACAGAAATTATGTAGTTGTCAGGAACTTTTACTTTTTCCTTTAATTTCTTTCCTCTCACGGCTTGACACTGGAAAGGCATGAAAGTCAAATTTGGACTTTATATAGTACTGGTGTCCTGAGATTCACTTTATAAATATAAATTGACCCTGTATTGATTTTCTCTGCTTTCTTTCCAATGGCAGGGCAATGCTTTACCATGTTCAGTAGCAGGCTTTCTCCAGCAAGTGTCCTGAGGTGTGGTCTAGGTGTGTTCAAATCTAGCTTAGTCATTCATCCCTCACCTTGTCATTAGCATGGCGTCTGTATTTAATTGGGCTTCCTTCCGTCCTTCATCAGAAATCAGTTTTTATATATCATAAAAACTGGAGCCCATTATTAAAAGTTAGCTGTAAGTGAGATTCTTGGCTCTTATTTATACAAGAAGCTGTGAAAATAGAATCTCAAGTACTCTTTCAGATGAGTGCTATACGTGAAGAACATATTATGTGTGAGTTCAGTATACTGCTTCAAATCCTTCTAGTTCTCAAACTTTGGTTCATAAGCAACTTGTTTAAGAGGGATTTTTTTGCAATCTGTTGAGTTGCTTGATAGGTTGTAATCATCAACAACTTTCACTGGTTGCATATTTACCTCCCAGAAAATGTTGCTGAGTTATTGGTGTGGTTAGTATTTCAGTTGTGCTTAGAAACAGCATCAAGATCAACACTCCATCTATTTTGTGTATAATGAGGGTTGGCCCTGCTGCAAAAATGCTTGCATTTTGAAGGGAAAATGAAAGAAAATATTATCATAATTTTAGAAATAGAGACATAAGATGCAGTGCTTGGGAGTCTGGGGCTTCTGGTGGACACCAAGTTGACCATGAGCCAGCAGTAAGCTCTTGTGGGAAAGGCAGCCACAACACCCTGAGCTGCAATAAGAGCATCACCAGCAGGTCAAGGCAAGTGATCCTTCCCCTGTACTCATCCCTGGTGTATGCATCTGGCGTGTTGCATCCAGTGCTGGGCTCCCCAGTGCAAGAAGGACATAGACATACTGGAGTGATTTCAGTAAGATGCCACAATGTTGATTGAGAGATTGCAGCATCTAGTGTACGAGGAAAGGCTGACAGAGATGCAACTGTTTAGCCCAAAGAAGAAAAGGCCTGTGGGGATCTTACCAGTGTGTATAAATACCTGATCCTTGAGGGGACGAGTAAAGAAAGAGATAGCTTCTTCTCAGTGGCATCCAGTGACAGGACAAGGGGCAATGAGCACAAGTTAAAATATAAGAAATTTCATTTAAATGTAGAGAAAACCTCGTTTAGTGTCAATGTTGCCAAACACTGAAACAAGTTGCCCAGGGAGTATATGGGATCTCCATCTTTAGAGGAGGAAGTCAAAACCCAACTGGACACTGTCCTAAGAAACTCGCTGTAGCTGACCCTGCTTTGACAAGGACTACATGGTGTCCAGAGTCCAATGTTTCTGTCAATGCTTTGGTCATTCAGTGCCCACCAGCTTGCCCCAGCAGTTTCAGGAGTTTACTGTGGTGAGCTGAGCACAGGATACCAATCTGTCTGATCTGATCCAGCTGAACCTGGCACATGATCAGAGGGGCCTGCTCCACACATCCCAGATCACAAGAGAGTAAGCTGGTCTAAAGACTTGCTCTATTTAACACCCATGTGCCTAAACTTCCGCCCCCTGTCCCCCAGTCCATGCTTGTAACTGGGATCACCTGGTGCAATGGCATCCCAGCTGCATTCCTTCTTCGTGGGCACAGGGCCATGCAAGTGGCCCAGGAGTCACTATCGGAGCTCTTGCTGCCAGCGGATTCTCCATGTGGGAGTGGATAGTCAGGCACATTTAGAGCATCATTTGCTAATGTAGCAAAACAGTGTTTTAAGCCCTGCACCTATTAGAATCATGTCTGGCTTCACCTGGTGACAATCAAGCCCAGGCATGGATATTCAGGAGACAAGGAGGCTAGGTCCCAGTGGTAGGTCCCACAATTTGGATTGTCCCACTGCATAAAGCTTTGTCTTCTTGCTTTAGTAGCAGCAATGCTATAGTCACTGAAAATTACGTTCAAGATATTTCTCTGTAGTTCTTATTTCTGATGATGACTCTCTTCTTCATAAAACAGTAGATTTGGGTAACTGAGATGTGTAGGAATGCTTGATATTAAAAGCCAGTACATTCAGTTTGAGGAAAGTTGGTTTGAATCTAACCAGGGCGATCAGATACTCATGAATAATAAGAAGTCACGTGTGAAACATATATTCAGCAAAGTTAGGTGTCCAGTAAAACTAGTTTCAACATTGTTTGCACTACCTAATCTCTAAAATTATAATGTGTGAGTCATAGCCCTTAGATGATCTTAACCTTTACTAGAGGATACCCTGCTTTGTGTTCAGCAGCACAAACAACTGAGCAAGGACCTGTGCAGATCTGGTGAATACAACAGGACCCTTTTGACTGTACTGTAAGTAATGCACTTCTTTTCTGTGGAAAAATTGACAAACATTTTATGCAGGACAACAGCTTCTAAGTAATAGATTGAGAAATGACCATGTTCATATTAAATTTGGAATTTAAAACATTTTGTATTGTTTTGTTATGATTTTGTTTTATAAATAGAAAAGTTAAGACCTCTGTGAGATAAGCATGTTTGTATAGCATAACTCTCTTCAGGAAAACTGCAAATCTTAATGTTTTAGAGTTAAATGAAGTAAATGAATGATGATAAAAAATGTATGGCATGAAATAAAATGGGAATTGGGATTTAAGGATTGCTCTCTAAAGCTTCTAGGATGTTCGGGAAGAAAGAAACTGGTTAGAGGTGAAAGCTAAAAGCATTAGATTAAGAGTGATGGTGGAGCAAGTCACAAATAAATCAAAGAGCTCAAACTTAAAATTGTTCTAGCTATGAGAGTGAACTATCTGAAAGTGGTTTGTCATGGGGCTTAGGCCCTTCCTAGTAGCATTGTTATAACCATGATACTCAAAGGGCATGAATTAAGACATATTTATAGTATATATTATTAAAGCCGAGATCAGCATTCTGAGTTCACTGAATTTTGGAGAACCAGGACACTGGAAGGTGGAGAACACAAATGTGGGATAATGGTGGGATCTGATAAGGGTTCAATGATTTTACAAAGCATGGGATTCTGAATACTGTTTCTCATTGCAAGTCAGAAACCTAAGATATTTTTCCCCTTTGAAAAGACTTACATTTTCTTCTAGAGAGTGGTTTATTTATAGAAGATTCTGTAGGTAAAGTGATCATAAACCGCAGGAGGATGTGCTGGATTTTCACATATTCCACACCTTTACTTCCTCGTGTCTGTTGACAGAAATTGTTGAATGACATGTGGTACAGCATTAATTTCTAGAGATAAAAGTATTGCCACAAATGGGAATGAATGGTTTCCATGCCGCTCTTGAACAGGTTTTCCTTTTCTATAGGTATCTTTTAACATGCTTATTCCTTCAGAATTTCCTCATTCATCTTCACATTTTAACATTGCAGCCTTCTCTGCTAAAATTACCCTTTGCTATATTTCTGATGATAAACACCATGATTTTTCTAGAGTTTCTTTTTTAAAAAAATCATTTATTTATATATTTATTTTAATTTTAGGTGATTTGGTTCAGTTGCTGGGCTGGACATTCCTTTGCTTACAGTAGGCACTGTATGTTTTGTTTTTGTTTGCTGTTCTGTGTACATACTCATTTCCCTTTCTTAATAACCAACACTGTATTTACAGGGTCTTGAAAACTTCCTAATTGCACAAAGCATATTTCTGTCTTTTGTTAGCTATGTAGAGCTTTTTCTATTTTGAAAGGTGCTCAATTCTTCAAGCTTTATGAAATCACTGTAAATGTTTATCACTTCCTCATTAACTAGTGCATTTACTTTCTCTCTAGTGCCTGCCTATATGTTTACACTCAGCCTATTCAAAAATTTATAATATTTTAATTCTCGCAATGGAGGAATATTGTGCCTTCCTCCTGCTTTGATATTTAATCTTGCTAAATTTAACTGAGTAGCCTTGACTAGCTCCCTTACTTTCTGCTCTATAGACTTTTACTTTTGACTTACAGCTTTTTATCACTTAAAGCCACATAAAAACCTGAACAGTGGAAACAAAATGGTTTTAAAGGAATTGTAACCTAACCTTAATGAGGGTGTCTTTGGTATTACTTCATCCCTCTTTGACTTTAATTTTTATTCTTTCATAACTTCTTCAGTAGGTTGAGTAATTTTCCAGTCTGTTTCCTTGAAATAGAAAGCTGGTATCCCTGAATTCAAACGGCTTGGAATCACTGGTACCAACCCAACTCGGTACATGAAAGGATTGACTTACTCCTAAGCACAAGCTAAAAAGATTTGTAAGCCAAATGTCATTTTTCTTTTCTTCTTTTACAGAGTGATAGAAACATGAAGATGTTGCTTTTCCTGTGTCTTTTAATTGTTGGGATTCATTCCAACAGTTATTGCTATGACCCCAACCACCAAGGTGTAAGAAATCAAAATCAAAGAGACCAAGAAAACCAAAACACACCACAGCAGACTGTAGGGAACAGTGTTTGTCGGTTTGCCTGTTGTTTCTACAAAGAGATTTCTTCTCGTGAAAACAGTGGGAATATTTTCTTCTCTCCTTTGAGCATCTCTACTGCCTTTGCAATGTTGACTCTGGGTGCAAGATCAGACACTCTGACACAGATTCTTAAGGTCCTTAGCTTTAACCCACAACAGATTTCTGAAAATGAAATACATGAAGGTTATCGTCAACTCATGCAAATGGTAAACAGAAAGAATGGGGGGTTACAGCTGAATATGGGAAATGTCCTGTTTGTGCTTGACCGACTGAAGCCACAAGACAAATTTTTAAGTAATCTCAGAAACTTCTTTGAAGGAGAAGCTTATCCTATGAACTTCAAGAGGGCTGATCAAGCCCAGATAAAGATCAACGAATATGTTGCAGGAAGAACCAATGGGAAAATCAAGGACCTCATAAATAACCTTGATCCGCTTACCGAAATTCTCCTTATTAGCTATATTTATTTTAATGGTAAGATATACATATAATATTTTCCTATTTCATACATTATTTCCTCAGGTCAGTCTTGGACTTCATCACCTTTTTTGCAATGGGGTTTTGCAGACGGACTCATATCTTATTTTCCTTTTGGTCCTCACTTACACTTAATCATAAACAAAACTATTGGAAATAGTCTGCTTGACACTGATGATAATTCCCAGTAAAATTCATGGCAAGTTTTCCTATATATTTTAATATATACATTTCTTTCCTG
>NW_010268158.1:29316-31438 GCF_000690775.1 Eurypyga helias
GAGGCAGGCATCTCTGTTCACTAAAGCATCGACTCCTATACAATCTAGTGGGATTTAAGCATTTTCTTAAATGCTTTGTTGGCTAGGAATTAATTTAAATTCCACTTCAGCTGTTTTTATTTTTTAGCAAGTTCAGAGTTAAATTCAAACAACACTGTTAAAGTAAAACTTAGCATCTGATCTAAGAGGAAATATGTTTAGTCAAGAGTTTTGCTGTTACTGAGTATGTTCAGGTATCCAAAGCTAAACATGTTACAGTAGCTTTAGCTTCACATTCATCTTCTCTTTTTTTTTTTTTTTTTTTTAACTAACTATGCCTTTACTATAGTATGGCTGTAGTCCTGATGTGCCTACAGGCATAGGTTTTCAACCTTTTTTTTTTGATTTACAGATTCTAATATTTTCCAGTGAAGAGATGGACCCACCAGTATCAAATACAAGCCTAATGACCATAAGCTTGTTTTTCTTAATTAACTTGTGCAGTCTGCTTAGATACAGTCTACAGATCTTCCCAGAGCTTTTCAGACTGCTGATCAAATAAGAAGAGGAGCAAGGCTGTAAGGCTAAATCAGTGGTCTAATAACAGATATTGTGTCTTCTTTCAAACCTTCTCTCTTACTCATTTTATCGTATTCTGGAACAAAGCAATTGTACTTAGAAAAATAATATTCTGTAATTTATCTGAGAAAAATATCATTAAGCTTTTTAATTGAAACAGACATGACACATTAGAAACGCTGTTTTTTTAAAATAAGTGCTATTCTTTTAAAGCTGTTAACCTGGATGTTTCCAATCTCCTCCCCAATATGAGGCTTCCCCAAAAGTAATTCAAAACTGTATTTTCATTTTGTTTTGCTTTTCATCTGTGTCTGCTCCTTATATTAAACTCCAAAGATCTGACCACAGCTAAATGGAGCTGTTTGAAACACAGATGACCAATGTTTCTTAATTCTCTTGAACGTGAGTGGTTTGCCTCAAATAATATTTTCAAGATACGTTTATAGTTAGCATCAGGCACATCTTTCAAAACAGGTAAAAGGTGTTGCTTTTTCCTTTACTGAAAGATGTTTGAAGAAGGAGCAATGAATTTAGTAGCCCAGTGGGGACAAAAGTCCGAGAAACCTTGTATTAAAGATAAATTTGTATTACAGGTAACATTTGCATGTTCTAAAAATAAGTTTTGTTTAAAAATGTTCATAATTATGACTGAAATTACTTCCTAGCTCCTCCAAAGATTCAGTTTTTTCTCTTTAATTTTAAAGAAAATAGATCAAAGAGCATTAATAACAATAATAAGGATTTTAATCTTGAATTTAAGAGTATGTTAATGCTAATTGATCTAGAGGTTGGGATTAATCTGGAGAGGTTTTCTAAAGTTCAGGTACCTCTATAACCAGTCTATACATCTAGGCCCTTGTCCACTCTGTGCTTTACAATCTTCCTTGCACAGTACTGGTGACTCTTCTTCCCCCTCGTTGTTTTTTTTTTTTTTTTTTTCCTGGGGTTTACCATAGTGTAGAAGTCCTTCCCTAAGAACAAAAGCCTTGCAGTATTTTCTTGTCTCTCAGTCAGCAGGCATGCTATTCCACTGCAGTACACCAGTCCTTTATGATGTTCTAGTCGAGCTGGTCGCCACAAAGTATCATACTTCAGGGTTCATTTTTCCACTTCAACACTGTGGAACATTTGAGAAAGGTGCCATCCCTAGAAGGTAGCCTCCAAAGGGAGAGGAGAGCATAGGAATAAGAGTTCTTCTGAAACACAAGGAAAGGATTAGTGAGTATCATCTATGTCTTATCTGTGTGCTAAATCCTAACATCCTTCGCAGCTTTTAAGCGAGCAAAGCTCTTTCTGAAATCAGTTGGTGTTTTCCCTGAGTTGAGCACTATATAAAGGTTGTTTGATTCAGGACTTGTATCATTCATGATTCTGTGATTCATCTTGCCTTTTTTTTTTTCCCCTTAACCATACTAAAGCAGAAGTCCTGCCTGCTATATATCAGATGATGATAGAAGAAATCACTGTTAATGAAGAAACATAAAAGTAGCAACTTTTCCCATCTTCAGAGTATTGGCAGCTGCCGGATTATATTTTCAAAGCCCAAGACATCACTAAGTCTCAT
>NW_010268158.1:31450-38412 GCF_000690775.1 Eurypyga helias
TTATGACTATTTCACAGATGGTGGAAATAGCAGACAATAATTATTTCATTTGTGCCAAGATGCCTAATAATCATTGTTGAAATAGAAATCAGAAGTCAAAATAGGTTGCATTTTGTTTCATTATTTTCTTGACAGCAGTTATTTTAGTTAACATTGTGACTCTACTTTTGCCCAATAAATTTGATAAAAATTAGTATTGTTCTGGACAACAAAATTTGTGAAAAATCAACACCTCTTTCTTTAAACGAACAAAACAACACTCCTCTCAAACACTCCGCTGAGGATAAGAATCTTTCAGAGTTTCAATGTTGATAATTTATTTCACTGTGACTAAATTAGGAGCATTTGGAAATTTAATATGGTGAGCATGACAGTACAAAAACTTTCTGTTTCTAACTGCCAGACCCAGCAGTCCTGTAAAAGTAAGTTCCTCATAACTTTATTGGCCAGCTCCTTAAAACTGTTGTCACAGAGGAAAGGTGCATGCTAGAATGATTAAATAAAGGATATTGCAGCCTGCTGTAAGATCCTAAGACATTTTTTTACATGACGCACTACCTACTGTGTGTTGCTATTGAATTATCCTGAGTATTCAGTAAGATCAAGTGCTCATTGCAAACTGGTTTGTCTTTGAAGCTGATCCGACTGTACCAGTTTCTGTCATCTATGAATGTGTCCTATGGTGATATGTCCTATGGTTTCATGTCCTCAAAATATCCTGTAACTCTGTCTCTTATATTTCAAGCTGAATGGGAAAAACCTTTCGATCCAAAATACACTAAAAAGCACAAATTCTTTGTGGATGGGAACAAGGCTGTTGAAGTACCGATGATGTTTGGAATGGGCCTGTTCAAGCATGGCTATGATGACCAGCTGTCTTCCACTGTAGTGCAAATGGATTACAAAGGAGGTGCTTCAGCGTTTTTTATTCTGCCTGATAAAGGAAGAATGAAGAAACTGGAGAAAAAATTGTCTTGTGAACGTATGTCAAGGTGGAAGACATTAGTCTCAAAAAGGTAAAATTCTGCAGTTCTTGGTTCAGATGGTAGGGAAGGAGACACACCAGTTTCAGTCTGGTGGGCTATGACACAGAATCAGGATACCATTTTTAGTTCTGTTTTAATCTACAGAAGAATTATCACTGACCAAAGCTGAAATCTGGCTCTCTGGTGTCTCTGTGTTTTCAAATTCAGTACTACACAAAGTGAAAACCTTCACAGCTTTAGGATTTTTGCTGTTTCCACATTTTGTTTCATATCTTCAACTCTCCATAGCCCCCAGCTTTCTTTCTTGAGACCTCACTTTTTTGGGGGACGTCTTCTGCCTTCTGCTATTTACAGCTAAATTACTATCACTTTCCTTTAACCTTTTTTAACCTTAGCAGCTAGCACATTGCAGAGCCACTGTATACAGGTTTTCTGAAGACTTAGGAAAGCAAAATTGGAATAAGTTGCAGTTGCTTCAAGGTATCTTTGAGACTAGAAGGCAGAAAGGTTATATGCTTTCTAAAAAAAACTTTAGACTCCTGTTTAGCTTCATGTGTAACAGCAGCCTTCGATTGGACAAAACATGTCTACAAAAATAGGCACATGTTTACAGAATCAAGACATTTTTTTCATTCATGAATCTGATGTGTCATGTTAGAGATCTTCACACATACACATTTGAAAATCCTAATTTAGGTTGTAATTCTTAAGACAAAAATTACATCCTAATACAGAAAACCAAAACCAGTGTCATGCTCTTCACTCTGATTAACTCTTAAATTTTATCAAAAGAATCTAATTTTTTTCTTAATTTTAAAAAAAGTATGTAGTTCCCTGTGCACCTTCACATTTTTGAAACTTTTAGGAGCAGCTATGTGGTTTGTGACTAAAATCACAGAGGACAGATAAGATGGTAAATCAAGATACTTGTGAATTATTTTTTCAAAGAAACATGATTAAAAGAAACATAATTTAAAATCAGCAAGGAAGACACTAAGTACAATAGGAGGGATTTATATTTCCTCTCTCTAGCCATTCCTCCCCAAAATGGAATAATCTACCTAAAAGCCATGAACAGGAGATGTGAATCTTATATTATAAAAAGGCATTACTGTCAAAGACCAGCTTGTTACATGTAGTTCCCCTTTTCTCGTCATGACTGTTCTTTCCTGCAAAATAACACAAACTCCTCTTTTTTCACTCTCTAATTTTCAAGCAACTGATTGCGTTTGCTATTCTTTGGAGTCTCTGGGAGGTCTTAATGAATGGGTTTGATGTAGGATATGGAATGATTTAAGGACTGTGAGAAAGCGATTTGTCCTGTTTCTCTGTCTGCAAACTGACATTGACACACGTTTCAGAAGTGTTGTGTGGAATGTTTTTCATAGCTGTTGGCTGTTGAACAGGGGATAGTGCCAAAGTATTGCCTGTAGAGGCAGCTGAGATCTATTTAATGGCTGAACTGTGGAGGAAACACCACTCTCTCTTCTGGAAAGTATATCCCAGTCCTTCCTGCCTGCTTACATTGCTGCTGTGTGCTTATGACTTTCCCTTTCCTGCATGTTGAAAGCAAGCAGGGGCTTGTGAATGAGTGTCTTTATGTAATAGCAAGAAAGATGATTCAATGATAGTTGCATACTCACTGGAGACAGCAATCAGCACACTCAGAAAGTAGGCAGAAGTGAGAGATCAGCAACCTGTTATCAATCCACTAGCGCTGTCATTTTTGGGTACCAGGCAGACTTAGCATTAGATGCTGTGCTACTCTGGGGGTATGGGCCCTCTCCTCCCCACTTGTCTGGGGGATGACTTGCTCTTTGCCCAGCTTCATTAAGTGCTCCACATCTCCCTGACCTGGAACACTGTACAGTTGTCCTGCTCTCTCACCAGAAAACAGTACCTCCTGTCAGCATTATCACGAACTTCTGTCACATTATGCAGCCTTTAGCGTAAGTGTTGTTTTTAACCTTTCAAAAGGAATTGTTACATCCTTACTGAAAAAGAAAGGAAGAAATGAGTCAGAAATATGGAGCTTTGAATTAATTTATGGAAAGCAGCAAACTAGTCACATATTGTCTTGTTCCTTTGGTTTATCTGTTTGTTTTCTCTGCCCTGATCTATATGATAAACACACAAGGCCAAGATTATTTTTTTTCCTCAAAATAGTAAGCAGTGAACTTTGCTGTGTTGGATTATTTTGTGCTCAGCCTGAGACACCTAAAAGAATCACTTTTTCACAAGGTGAATCCTCTGCATCCTCAGTAATGGAGCATGATGAAGGTGCTTCCAGAATGTACAAAATATCTCTAACTTCTGAAAACCTAATACGAAGATCCTTAGAGAGGTACTGTTGTGCTGAATGATCACTGGGTCAACCTTGCTGTTCATGTGCTGGCTTACTGCAGACTGTGAGCCAGCAACTACAGTGCTATCTTCTCAACCAGCCTTCCAACACTGTTATAAACCTTCTTTTCTTCTCCCCAAATTAATGTCACTATACACCTCCCACATAGAGAGAGCCTGCAAGCAATATGTCTTTGGGGAGAAATGAGTTTGTCTCTCGGGAGTCTGTGTTTTATACTGTGATATCTGATCAAAAGTTTCACCATATTCTTGCACTTCTTTTCTGGCAGCTCAGTAAATCTATATCTTCCAAAATTCACACTTTATGGGACATATAACCTAAAAAATATGTTATATAAAATGGGAATCATGGATGTATTCACTGATAAGGCTGATCTGTCTGGAATCACTGGGCAGCCCCAGCACAGAATTTCCCAGGTAAGTCATACTGCTTTCTGTTTTATGGGTGCATGGCTACTGATGCTACATCACTTTCTTTGCAACTATTTATGATGCAAAACTCATGTAAAGAGGCTTTGCTCCACATGATGACTGTTGGCATACAGAGTATTTTGCCCATGTTACTTACACTGTCAATGCACTTGAGTTGGAGCAGGTAAAAAATCTGTAAATTTTTAATCTAAAATGCCTTTTTGATCTTCATGGGGCAATGTTATAAAACAGACATAACCAAATCATCATCTATCCACACCTTGGAACCCTCTTGCAGTGTGCTGTTACAGTCATTACATTGCAGCTTCTGTTTGTGTCTACCTTCTTTAGCCTGACTGTGGGTAAGTAGGGGGCTGTAGGATGTATCCCTGCTTGTGTTTTATGGAGGGGAGAGGAAAACCACTGCCTGCTTTTAAACAGTTTGGGGGAAAGAGGAATGTCATTATTAAAAACATTTGGCTTCAAGTCTATGAGCAACTACTCTTATTAGTGCCAGGCCCAGGCAAAAGTTACAGATAAGTCATGCTTCAATAAACCTAGAGTTTAAAGCTGACAATCAGTGCAAATTTCATTGTCAAATATGAACAAAATGACTGCTCTCATAACGTCAGGTAGAGGTCAGTGAATTAGGGTCTGTGAATGACAATTTTGTAAGGTAAAAATTGCATATTTTTCTGTTCTAGATCCATTTATGACCTTTCTCTTTTGCTTCCATTTTTTCCAAGACATTAAGAAATATGAGAAACGTAATTTCAGGCTGCTATTTATTGTAATAATCTGCATGTTAATTCTTCAACTAGATGAACTTTTAATAGACAGCAAATATGATCTTGCTCTCTTTTTAGATAGCTCCACAACTCCGCACAAGTGTGAGAAAGGAATAAGAAAAGAAACAAAGCAAATGTTTTCACTAGCAGGGACATGCCCCTCCACCTTTTCTCTCTGGGGCTAAGAAAACTATGCTGCATGTAGCTTGCTGGGGTGTTTTCCAACTTTGCTGTCCTTGTGCAGTGGACTCACACATGTCCATCTGATGCTTGTTTCTTACCAATAACTTCTTCAGGCACTTTTAGCTCAAGTTCTTATTTAGGTGACTAGTTTTATACCCCCTTGACCTGTAACATGTTTGTTTCTTCACAGGCTATCCATAAGGCTGTGGTAAAGGTGGATGAGACCGGCACTGAAGCAGCAGCCGCCACAGGCATGGAAATAGTGCCCATGTCCAGACCAGCGATTATTAACTTCAACAGGCCCTTTGTATGCGTCATAATTATCAATAAGATTATAGTCTTCATGGGAAAAATTGTGAACCCACTGCAAAATGATTTTGATGTACATAATAGTTAAGAGGTGATCACCACTGACAAATCAAGTGCTTGAGTATGGCATGGCTACAGAGAGCTCTCCACCTCTTCACTGATGTTTTTCACTGTTTTTTGAAGATGAGACTCTTCATCAATTTAAGTTGTCATAGTTGCATGTTTGTTTGGGCCTTGTTTTTTTAATTTTTTTATTGTTCTTTTTTTAAAGAAGGTTGCGTTCAGGCAGAACTGTCATTAGATCTGGGACAAAGTAGGCCTGTGTGACAGCATAGATACATCTTCTAGCACGGAAGATGAGGAGCATGTGGGTGGAGAAGACTGTGTAAGCATGCTTCTCCCCTCATGGCTGCCTTCTCAGCTTTTTTTTTGTTGACTGTCAAATGGGTACAAGTTATGGCACTACTACTTGTACTCATTTTCCTACCAACATGAAGTTCATATCTAGCATAGATCTTAGTATGCATAATGCTTACTACCTTGCATAGTACCATTGTTGTCCAGTGAGTCTATTTCATCCTTGCCTTTCAGCTGTCGTCCCAGATAGGCTTCTGCAAAGGGGTCACAAAGAAGGTGTGTTTTTCCCCAGTAGATATATACTGGCCTGCCCACCATTTCTGTGAGAGTTTATAGTCCAGGACAAAAGTCAGAGGGCCTAGGATTGGGTCTAAGAAAAGAAGAGGTAGATCAGATCTCTGCAGTTCAGTGCCAACCTTTGTGAGTCAGATATACAGCTCAGAGCAGTCAGAAGACTACTTCTAGCCTATGCCTGCACCTAAACCAGCTTCTGAAGCCCTCAAGCAGCAGGAAACACAAGCCATCTCCCTGGGTGCCAGTGTTGGTACCATCACCGTCTCCCTAGGGAAGATTACCCATGGTAGTAAGCACCATTCCAGTATTGTTTGTAGGATCAAGCAGTAACACTTATACCCCATAAGTGACACTGTGTCTCTTGACATAACCCCTTCTGTTCCCAGACTGTCCAGTAATACAACATTGGTACTCTATTTCTCATCTGCTTTATGGTTAGCATAGTCACAATATTATAAGGATCTGTTTTCACTATTAAGATATACAATACTAAAAGTCACATTCATAATGCACATGCTAATTTATTTTTTCTTGTTTACTTTCCTATCTGTTTTTTCATCTGTTCTTCACAACATCTATCAGTATTTTATTTCTTTGCTCACGTTCGTGGTATATATCTGATCTCTGGTTGCAGCAGGGGTAAATTATTGACTAAAATGGGTTAGTCTGTTAATAGGTATTAAGCATTAACACCAGCCTTTGTACAGCCTTGAATATGCAGACAAATGTGCTATGGTAGAACAACAACAATGAATAAACATGACATTAAAAAGTGTCTAATTTTGGTATTTTATTTATATTATACAGAATAAAGACTGAAGTATGGTTCAAGCAGGTGTTTTTGGACACTGTCAAGAAATAGTTCTTAATATACTGCTCATACACATTAGATCAGTGTGGTAATGCCAGTAGTGAGCTTCAGAAAGCCTGCTGCTTTGACCTGAGCAGTAAATCCCTGTTCAGCACATAGTGTGTTATTTCTGTTAGGAGGAGGGCTTTTTGGGAAGGTTTTTGGGATTTCTTCAATGCAAAGATATTTTATTTCAAAGGCTATAGACAGCATGCTGCCCCTATTCTATCAAGTGTATAACTTCATTTGTGTCTTTTATCTCTCTTTTAAAAAGTTCTCTCTTCAATCCCTCTAATAGCTCTATTACCAGTCCTGGCATGTGTTTTGAGCTGTGGTTCCTGTTATTCCATAAACAAAATACGGGCTGTCTAGAATTTACCTTTTTAATACATAGCAATCCCAATTACAAGTACAGGCTGG
>NW_010268159.1:0-1741 GCF_000690775.1 Eurypyga helias
AGTATTTATATTCAGTAGATGCTGAAAGCTTTCTGCTTGATAATTATGTACTGGAAAATAGTTTGGGTTTAAATTCTTTACAATCGAAAAATCGCCTTAACATTTCCTTATCACTTTCAATTTTCTTTACAACTTTTTGAAGCTATGTTTATATTCCATTTGTCTCTTTAGCATCTCCCTCTTCTTCGCATTAGTTTAAGACAGCTCTGCCTGCTCCAATTAGTCTCCAACAGAGAACACTTCCAGTGTTGAGGCAGAGATTAAGGCATCTCCGCATCCTTCCCACCATCAGGGTTGTCACCTGAGTCTCACATTAGTGGAGCAGCCACAGTCTCTTGTCTCATTTTGGCGTTAGGACCAAAAAGTCTCAAAAAGTATCACCTGGATTTTCCATTTTTCAGCTTCTTCCCTGATGTCTCCTACAATTAAACCAGCTTCACATGTTTTTTGGCCTAGTTATGTTCTCAAAAATGGCTGACACATTTTTGCTGAAACATAACACAATAGAAATGTCAGACAAAGATGAACGTTGCACATAGAAGTCTTTAGGTCAAATTATAAACAATATCTATAGCGATGATGTAAAGGATGAAAAAATTGTAGGTACCATTTCTGTGTTCAAGTTAAAGTTCTTATTGACTGCGCAAGGTAGAATTTTTACAATTGGTATTATAATAGACTCTGAGAAACTAAATGAAGATCAGGTTCCAGTGTAATAAGCACTGTACATCCAGAGTTTTAATATTTAAAAATTGTTACTAAGCACAGAATCAAAATAAACAGTTATGTAACTTAGCAGGTTTAGCTATTAAAATTACTTCAGGATTTTACAGTTCGGAACATTCTATGGTAATAACCTCAGTGACAGGGTTTGGACTAATCTTGCTCAGTACTGAGTTGGCTACTGGGAATGATCAACCCTACTGGGATTACCAGTCTTGCTCAGTACCTAGGGAATGATCAACCCTACTAGGATTACCAGTCTTGCTCAGTACCTATTTGGCTACTGGGAATGATCAACCCATAGTGCCACTGCCAACAGACCTGCAAGGGCACCTTTTTTCCTGGTTGAAACGCTGCATTAGCCGAGTCCCACAGTCACTGCCCCAGGTGTTTCCAGTCCCGCAGGTGAGCCACAGCTCACATCACCTCAACATGGGTAACAAGCATTTTGTGGCTTCCCAGCTTGGGAACTGAACTGGGTAGCCATTAACGGGGCAGACATCTGGCACCCCTCCACAAAGAGCCAGCACAAAGAGTCGATGTCTTCAGGAGCACGTTAAACCTCATTTATAACTTCAGCGTTACTCGTTTTGGTTCTGTTATCTGGTGGACTGGAAGCAGAATGGGTGCAAAGACACGATGTGGGGACATGCTATGTGAAAGCAGAAGAGAGCTGCTTTGGGCCTGGTGTTCGGTACAAAGCAGGGCAGGTTCAGGGCAGAGAGGAGCTTTTCAGGCCTTTCAGAGTGGTTTTCTTCTGTTTGTGCCTGACTTTCGACAGTTTGACATGTGGAGTGAAACGCAGAGGCAGGTATCTCCCTGGAAGGGTCAGGTTGCAACCCCCTCGGTGGGAACGCGGCCACGGCACCTCCAAGCGCATCAGAATTGGAGGGAGACCTCGGAGGTTGTAAGGGGCGGAGGGGACGAACTGCTGAGAAGGGCGGTTTCAAGGACAAGCTGCACATGAGGCACGACCCCAGAATAACATCGAAGCCATGCGCTGGGGTGACAGACCCCG
>NW_010268160.1:0-13844 GCF_000690775.1 Eurypyga helias
CCAACCCAAACCAGTCTGGGAGTCTCCCTGGGAACCCTGTGCCTGGCTGGATGTGTCCTTGTCCTGAGGTGGGGCAGACCCACGGGCCTGGGGAGCAGGTACCCAGCCCCTGCCTGCCTGAGCTCCGCCTGGGAACCAGCACCTCTGCCTGGGCCTGGATTACACCCCCGATGCTGCGCACCAGCCGCTGTTTTTAACTTCCGTGCAGGATGAGTTTCACAACCCCTCCGTTCCTTTGTGTTTCAGCTGTTGCTGTAGATACTGTAGCTTCTGCCTGTGTGTGTTTTCTTGTTTTTGTCTTCTTTCTACCGTCTTACGGACGTAAAATACCGAAGGAGCATGTAAGTTCAGGGTTTCCAAAGGAAACTGTGGTCTGAGACATGCAAAGAAATGTCAGTGGCAGAGAGCTACACTAGTGGTTAGTAACTGTTTATTTGTTTTGCTAAGTAGAAGCAGGTGTTACGGAAGAGTCACGGTGTTTGGGGAAAGAGGCAGAAGGGTTGTGCAGCTCGCAGGGTTTGCAAACCCTCTAGCCAGTATTAACCGTAGTTTTGAAATACGAGGAGCAGAATGCAGTGGAGAGAATGATTTTGCTTTAGTCTTTCAACATTAAGAGTAAAACCTTTCAACTCGCTTATTTTCATTTTAAGGTGTTACCTCTTGAAGACCTTGCTGTCGAGGAATGCACGCGGGCAATCACCAAGCAGTGGCGGGAACCCCAGTGTGCTCCCCAAACCCCCTGCAAGCCCTCAAGGATCGCTGCGAGGGGCTGTGACAACGCCTGACGCGCGGCAGGACTACGGCGCGTAAGCAGAGCGCGCAGCGTGTGCAGAAAAGCCCATGTATCTGAAGGGTTACTTTCTGTCACATACTAGGGGCTATTTTAAAATTTACTGTCTGACAGGAAACTACCAATGCACTAAAAATTCTTCACTGAAAAGCTAATGTTTGTATCATCTCTTGGCTGAGGCTGGTTGCTAACGTGATGCTACAGTATTTGGTCTCTGCTGATGCCACGTGTATCCAGGCACGTTTGGCTTCATCGCCCCCGAACGCTTCCTTTCGAAACGGGGCCTGGGGTGTGCGGTGTCCCACCCGCTGCGGGTGACTCCTGCCGTCGAATCCTTCGTGTTTTATGAGACTAATAATGAGACTGCAGGAATGAGAGTCCCTGTGGGGAAGTACCGGGGTATGTGCAGGTGAAGGGGACAGTGATGGACAAAGAGCTGGGTGTTGGGGTACTGGCAGAGCCCGTCTGAGCACGCGATGCCTGCTGTCCCCAAGGAGTCCCCAGGAACCGGGATCCGTCCGCAGCCTGGGTTGCAAGGAGAGGAGCAGGACTCTGGCTGAACCCAAGAGTTTGCACGCAGATCAAGAGACCATGCCTTGAACTTTAATCCAGGTTATTTACACAGTTTCACTCTCTTTTCTAAATCAGGTTTTCAGGTTTAATTGGCGCTTTGCGCAAGAGGTTTAATTTCCTGTGTCAGGATGTTGTTTTTAATTACTGTGACCAGGATTTGGTTAAGCTTCCGTTTTTCTTTACATCACCTAGGCAGGATGCTTCCTCCTCTGTGCTGGTAAATTGACTCCCTCGTGCCAGGGCCCCAGAGCAGGCTGATGGGGAAAAGTTCCCGCCGTGCACCATTTTCAGGATTAATTTTTGCTCTCTGCTTCACAGATCCCCTTTTGTGCTCCCCTCCTGGTCTTACACGCTGTGAGCAGTTCATTTCTCTAAAGTGTGTAAATTGTCTGCTATTTAAAGTACACACCAGAGTGTATCTATCTATATTTTTTAAATTACTCCATTGAACTAGAATCACTTACACATTTATTACTTTTACATTTATCATCACTTATGCATTTGTTGCTGTGGTCTCCTTGCTTATTCAAAGTGAATTTGACACAAATACATGGTTTATGTCGTTACCTCCTTACACACGGACCAGTTTGCCCCTCTCTGCTGCACCCAAGGGGCTTTTACCAGGGAGAAACCCAACGCGAAGGTCGGGCTGCAAGATCAGGGTCTGGTCCTTGAAGGCAAACGCTGCGGTTGGAATTCCCGTCTCCTTCGAAGCTGTGCAAAAGAGGTTGGAGAGAAACCTTGGAGATGTGAAGATGCCTGGGAAGGGGTCGTCTCCAGGAAAACATTTTCTGAACTAAAGCGTGGGTGTGTTTTAGTGTTTAAATATTTGGGGGATCTGTTTGCACCGGGATTTGCCCTAATTGCTGTCGGGGAGCAGGTTTCCACCTTCTCTTTCCTGAGTGCTCTTGATTGCGATATTGGCTGAAGCTGTGGGGGTCTGAGCCCTCACGGCAGAGGCAGGAGAAGAGCCAGCAACAGGGAGAAGAAACACAAAACTGCCTTAATGCTGCAGACACCTTTCCCGGTACAGTTTATTTATTCCTCTGGCAGAGCACGGGGAACCGCACGGTAACGAAGGAGGGAAAGGCTCGCGCGGCCGGAGGGTTCCTGCGCGGGCGAGGGTGGGTGTGAGTGTTGCCGAAGCTGTGTTCTGGGGTTTTGGGGCGAGGGCAGAGGTGAAACCTCTCTCTGGGTGATGTGCTGCCGATGCTGGATCAGGAAAGGGCCACGGTTTGCCAGCAGCAAGGGAATGACGGCGCGTCTGTGGGCTTGCCGGAGGTCGGGGAGCACGTTCCTCCGGTGGTACCCAGCCGGTGGGGGTGGGATGTGCCCCCTCCCGTGCCCGCTGTCCCCTGGGGAGGTTTGTGGGGGCAGTTTGCTGCGAGGGGGGTGGTGTGGCCTCCTCCCCTGGGCTCCCCAGCCCACGCTCCTCCCCTTGGCATGGAGTGGGATGAGGAGGAGACGGCGGAGGACTAAAACATGGCAGGCAGCTCTGCACCGTGAGTGCACAGGCTTTCGCTTCGGGCTTTTCTGACGGCGTCCGGGGGGGCCCCGGCTTCGCGTTGGCTTTCCCTGGCTGTGCCGGACTGCCCGGTGTCCTTTGCCCGGTGGGACCCGCGGGCAGGATCCCACCCCAGGAGCACGGGAGGCCTGCAGCGCCCGATAGCGATGGGGCGCGGGGCAAGGCCGCGCGTGGCCGACGCTGATAAGCCGTTATCAGCCGGGGTGTGGGAGGGAGGAAGATACGAGCGCACGGGAGGTTTGGTGGTGGTTCTTTGGGATGGTGAGGGCAAAATCGGAGCGTGTACCGGAGGCCTGGGGCTGCAGTGGGAGGAGGGGAATGGGGTGATTTCACGGGGGGGGGCAGGGAGCCCTGCAGCGCATGGCTTTTCTGGGAGTTCAGCTCCAAGCAGGGCACAGACTATTGCTCCGTGAATGTTTTCCAGTTTCAAGTTTCCTGGCGTGCACGTTGCAATGCTTGGCGAGGGCTGGCCTGTCCCCCAGCGCTGCTTTTGGAGGAGCAGTGAAGGTGCATCCCATCCTGCATCCACAGGGATGCATCCTGTCCTGCGGCCGGGCCTCTTCCCTCCTCTCTGTGCAAACCGGAACCTGCTTTCACACCTGGTGCGCGTTCTCCAGGAGAATGCAGCGTGGGAACGTCAAGGTGTAGTAATTGCTGTGCTGGCTCCTGCCGGCGGATGCTGCGTCTTGAGCAGAAGCGGCCACGTGTGTCCTCGAGTCACCTCGGTACTCCCGCTGCCAGGGCCGGCTCCGGCCGGGACACACGGCCGCAGAGAAGCAGGGATGCAGTCCTGCGAGGGGAAGGGTTTGGGTAGCTTTGGTCACGTGCAGCGCCCGGCTAAAAGGCTTCAGCAGCAGGTTTGACCAAGTGGCCGTGTCAGAATCAGACCCTGTCACCTATCTTCCCATCCTTCAGCCATCTGTGCATCCCTCACGGGGGTTCAGTCCGTAATCTACATTCGATGCCCACTGTGGGAACCTTCCCTACCACCGCACACGGCGTGGAGCCGGGGCCACGCGTGCAGGCTGCCGGGCTGGGGCGCGGGGAGCTGACCCTGCTCGCTCGGTCCCCAGGGCAGGGCTGAGGAGGGTGCTCAGCCTGGGCAGGAGCATCGCCCCGTCGCTGTGCCTGGGCAGCGGTGGGGATGGAAATCCCTGCCCCGGCAAGGCTGGAGCTGGCTGCCCTCTGCCCCCGTGCCTGTCTCCTGCTGTCTTCCAACCCCAGGTATAACTTCGCAAATGGCCTTTGCTCTTCACTGGTGATTTTGGGTTCTTTGTCTCGTTTTGTAACATCTAAAAAGAAAAAATACCAGCTGCATCAACAGCAGCATGCCAGAGCCTTGGTGTTCTTTAAGGGCTTAAAAATGCCTAATTTTGATAAGTTCCCGTAGCGTGAGCAGAAGCGGGTGGAGATCGGAGCGAACGAGCGGAGCGGAGAGGCAGGATGGTGGGTAGCAGCGTCGCTGGGGAGGGCAGGTTGCTGAAGCAGGAGCACAGGGTGATGCTCAGCACCCCAAGTTGCCATCGCCCGCCCCAGTCTCACTGCTGCTCAGGCTCTGGGGCTGGTTTGGGCGGCTGCTCTGCCGGGCTGACTGCGGGCAGCAGCGGGTGAAGTAGAAAAAGACGTTCACGACATTAATGAAAGCTTTGACAAAAAGGAAGCAAGGGGAAACTATTGTCTCCTCGGCCTTATTCTCATAATGTCTGCGTGTAATAAGTCTTCTGGTTATGCTTGTGGCTTCTGTGACAAAGGGGTGATTTAGGGGGCTGTCTTTACAGACGCAGAGCTGCTCTCACGGGCCAAAGTGCTGGGGAGTAATATTTTACCACAAATTGTTGTAACTGGAGCTTGACAACTGCAGCGGGAAGGAGGGTGGGGGATTGCAGTTGATTTATGAGACGGCTTACTGCGATTTGCAAGGGCAGGCTTTGTGCGAGCGCAGCCACGGGTGCGCAAATCCTGCAAGTAACAGCCCGCGGGAGCGCGACCGGGAAGGGGGGAGCCCCGCGTGCCGCTGCCGGGAGCCCCGAGGTGGCCTGGGTGGGCGGGAGGCAGGCAGGCATCACCGCCCCGAACCCCGTTCTCGCACGGACGGCATCCCCGCCGGTGCCGTGTGCCGGTGAGAACCGGGGGGCCCGACTTCTAGTGTGGGCATCAGGCCTCAAATAGTTCCTCTGGGCAGCAGTGCTTTCTCTCTCGGCCTTCAAAGCAAGCCAGAAGTGAAAGGGATGTTTTCCTAAACCCGACCCGGGAAGCATCTTGACGATGAGCCTTAGAGAGGGAGGGAGGAAGGCTGCTGCTTGGGCTTGCATCACTCTGAAAATTCAGGTCATGTTTACTACGGGCAGCTGAAAAATGATGATCTCAGATGCTAACAAGTAACATCTGGAGGGAAGCGTTAAAGCATTCAAGCTGTTTTGTAAGCACCTACTTCACTTTTTTTTCCCCAACCAGTTTAGCTATTTTTAAAGATTTGTTTGTCCCCTGAAGTACCTGATGTCGGCTTATCTAAAGTAAGTGAAAAAGAACAACAGGTTGCCCTTCCTTTTAATTTCAAATGGAAAAATGGTTTTGTAGTGTCTTTTTTTTCTTTTCAAGACCCCAGAACAACAAACCAACCCACTGTACAGCTTCCTTTCTGCTTCAGAAAGGATAGATACCCATGGTCTGAGGGCTTTTTGTCCTTCTGCAAGCTGACCTTGTGTAATTTCCTTTATTTACATTTGGCTGGCACTGGCCTCACTGACTACAAGAGTTTATACAACCGCTTTTGGGAGGAATACTGAGCTTGCAGAAGCGAGTTCTGCCCCACGTTGTCCTCTTACTGGTGCAAAGTTGATACGCAGTGTGACTGAGTAGAAATAAGTATTCTTATCCTATTTTGTTCCGGCCTTAATGCCTTCCTACCAGGATAGCAGGAACCTTGCAATTAAAACAGGTGGAAAAAATTACTCAAAATCATTTCTGTGCAGGAAAACATCTAATATTGTTAGTTTTATGTGCTTTTATTTATGCGAACAGTGTGCAGCCTTTGTAATGCCTTTTTTTTTTCTGGGGGGGGTTGTTTTTGAGGAAGCTGTTGCAAATAATGTTTGTTCGCTGCTGTAATTGAGCCAGAGTCAAATTTGGAGACAGATTAGCTTCCCGGGACTTTGGTATTTGCGTTAAGTCTGCGTCGCTTGCGTGCACCACCACCTCTGTTCTAGGACTTTTGCAATCAGAAGGAAAACAAATCGCACTTCCTACTTATCAGTGGTGTGATGTTTCCTTCAACAAGCAGTTAAGTCCAGTCCACGCGTTGGTCTTTGGAATTAAGCAGCAGGGCAGCGTTATTCCGTGTAGGGGTTGGCAATGCTAGGAGTTACAGGCTAAGGGGCGTATCTCCCCTGTTGTTAAAAGGAAGTAGGGTTGGAGGGAGGGAAAATTGCCCTTCAGTGCAACTATCCTGCTATTTAAGAGCTTGATTTCTGATGCATGAGCCGCCGAGTCTGGCACGGAGAAAGTATTCTGCAATTCAGAGATGATAAAATAATTACATGATTGCGTGCTTCTTGAAGGCACGAGGATAATGTTCCTAAGTGCCACCAATTCTGCTACCACTCAGGAGAAAAGGCTCCTTCTAATCAGGCCTCCCCGGGTAAGGGTTTACAAGAGCACCCTTGAGGTCAGCACTAATCTACCAGCTTCCAAGCAACTCCAAAAGAACGTAGGATTGCCCAGTTCGCAGGGTAAACACGCTGCTTCAGGCTGCGGCACGTGACGGCCACGATGCCGAGAGCCCTTTGGGGAGGGGGAAGCGATGGCTGGACCCTGCAACACCCCACGGGGTGAAGGCTGAGCCAGCCTCATCCTAGGGATGGAGAAGAGGGAGAGGAGGAAAGTTTTGTCATTTTCTTTATTAAAAAAAAAAAGGTTTATTGCAAAACTCAGTGTTTTAGAGTATTTCCAGAGTCTGCTAGGTACGTTACAAACAAATCAGTAAATCCTGCTTTGAACGCGTTAAAGCCTGCTTCTGGGTCTTCTGCGCCCGCACACACACATTCTCACTCGCTCCCCTGCTCGTGCTGCGACAGACAGGAACAGAAACGTACTGTGAGGTCAGTGACAAACATATTATTTGATCTGTATTGGAAACTTGTAAAAAAAAGAAAAAATTACAGTAGAACCTCGCAAATCTGCAGAGCAGGGAGCTTCCACACACACGCAAAACCTGGAGGCCTTATTCTACTTCCAAGCAGAGTTGTAATAGCAAAGTGCTGTAGTGAGGTCTCGTATCACAAAGACTTCAATAATCTTACAATTAGAGTCTACAGAACATTTACCAAAAATGCTTGAAGTATCATAAATTAACAATAAATAAGAAGTACATCTTAATGCAACGTGGGTATTTGTTCATGTACTCACTGATTCACAAGACTCTAGTTCTCTGTAAGGGATCTTCCAGTCCTGGGTGCAACGCAGCGAGGTTCTGCTGGCCGTGATAAAGTGCTGAGGCAGAGGAAGGATGCGAGACCGCGGGTCTCGGGCAGTGAGGGTGAATTGCTCTAGCCACTTGGTTGTAAGAGTGCCTGTTTGGTTTTGGTTTTTTTTTTTTTGACATCCAAGACAGAAAAAAAACCAAACCAAGCACCTTCCCGAAGTTTTTAACAGATTGTCCCACACTTCTATGGCTGGTAAGATACAGACATGTCAGCATAGCAGTTAATGCATGATGCCACTTCCACTGAAATACACAGAAATGCTGGTTTGGGTTTTTCCAAACCAAAACAGACTTGGTTTATTTGTCCCCCTGAGTTGCCTAGAGGCGTTAAGATGCATATAGGTGGGGTAAGCAAGCTTGTGTCACTGTGAGTAGGAATCCCTCCCATTAAGACTAAATGGACAGCTCGTGCGTTCTCTCTTCTCCCTCCCCTCGCCTTCAGTGTGCACAGGCTCCGTTTCTCACCGAAGCCAGCAGCAAAAAGAGTCTCTGGCCGACTTATTGGGAAAAGGGGCACGGCTCAGGCCGGCCGCCCCATGCCCGCGGGGCTGGGGGACGGAGGGAGCAGTCTGCCGGGGCTGGGTAACGTGGGGGTTCCCACATTGGTTTGGTGATGCGGCAGAGATTTCCTCGTGCACCTGCAAGCGAAGGTGTCCGGTACGTTAAGACATACCGGGCCAAATCCCCCCGGGATTGGGGGCTGGTTACAGCAGCGGAGCCAGGTCCGACGACACCAGCTGAGGCTTGATGGAAAGAGACGCTGGATCTGTAGTTTATTTTTTTTTTTCTTCCCTTTTAAAACAGCAAGGGGGCTACCTAAAACTTACCTATTAAAAATAGCTACACTCTGTGCTCTAAGAATAAGTTTCCCAACAATTTCACAAGCTAGCAATACAAGATAGGTATCGAAGAGATTGACGTAAAGACAGCTTTCTGTTACGCAAAAGATGATTTTTCCTCTCCAGTTATTTACGCTAACCGCCTGTAACAATCTTTGAATAAATTAATAAATACTAGTTAAATTAGATCTGACTATCAATAGAAAACAGTTCTAAGGATACCAATTGGGAGAAGAAAAATGATCTTATGAAATATGTGTAGTAATAACTGGCCATAAAGACATACAGAGTCTCTAATTTCCCAGCATTTGTGACGTTCAAGTTAATTAGATGAACATAAACCATTGCTGAAGTCAGCTATCTAGCCTGGCCTCCTCAAATCATGTAACGTGAGTCTGTGTTCTTCCAAAAGAAGATTCCGTTGGCTACTGGTGGCGTAGGAAATGCTTGTCTCCAGTCTGTGTCACCGTTTGTCAGCGTGGAATTTGCGGCTGGGGACGGGTGAGGACAGTCAGAGGCTGAGCTGCTTCCGCTGTTGCCGTTCTCAGTTTTTCTGGGGTCAGTTGAACCTTTGCCTACGTCAGGAAAGCAGGAGTGTGCATCACATCTTCATGCTAGACAGAAGTTATTCTTATGTGGCTATCCGTATTTTCTATGGAGCTTCCATTGTTGGTTAAAAAAGTTTTTCTAATAATTAAAAAAAAAGTCGTCGGTAGCAACTGTTCACATTTAAAATTTCACATTCCCTTTAGAATGTAGTTTTAAAACGTGGAGCAGAGCTGACATTTTCCCCCAGTCTTACACCGAGTGCGTTAGATGGAGACGGAACAGGGGTGTTCTTATGCCATGCTTTCAGAACCTTTTCCTGAAGTTTCTGCTTTTCCAATATCCATTTCAATAAAGTCATCTGGAAAGTCTGGTACGACCTCCGCCGCGCTCTCCTCCACGTGCTGCCGCTGGCGCTGGCACAGCCCAGCCTTGCACGGTCTCACCAGGGACAGAAACACAGCACCCAGGACCATGCCAGCAGCACAGGAGTAAAAGGCTGAGCTGTAGTTCTGTGTTGTATCCACTAAGACACCTACAGAAGACACATTTCCAGCAGTTAGCCACAGCCAACCCTCCCTCTCCCTTGCCCATCCATCCCTCCCCAAAGGGCTTTTAATCCAGACACCACTGCATCATTTTCTTGGCAATCAGAAGATACTCAACAACAGACAGATGCTGCCTTACAAAAGGGTAAAACCCACCGTTCAGGGGTACACGGTGTCATCTTCACCCAAGTCAGAGCCTTCAGGCACTGCAGGGGCGCTGAGCCAGGATGCACCAGGCATATCTGCGGGGATGGAGACCTCCCCTTTCCGCAGCGTACGGTGGAAACGCACACACAGCGAGAGCGGTTTGCTTCTGCCGCTCGCTGGAGCCTGAGGCGCTGCCAGCTTCGGGTTTCTAACAGGATCGGGGTAGCACTGCAGTATTTTCCTTCACTCTGAGGCTCCTCAGTAGAGAACGCCTCATCGGTGGGACTCTGCAGAGCTGCATTGCAGCAGTGTTCTGGCTCCGAGAGCCACCTAATATTAGTTGCAGAGCTTTTAGGATGGTACTATGCTTAGCACTGCCACAACGCTTTTTAGACAGAAATCAGCACCAACAGCTGTCAAATATACAAAAAAAAAAAAGATGGAAGTTTTAGGAGTTACCTGCAAGGGGTGGTCCAGCCAACCCAGCTAAGCTCTGAATGAAGACGTAGACTCCAGCTGCAGAAGACATCTTCGCGATGCCGACCACATCGTCTTCTGCCAGGAGGGGAATATGCGTGCCCGCTACCGTCCCGAGCATGAACCCAAAAAATATGCTACATGTCATCAAGCCCCAGAACTCGGAGGCAAAAGGGAAGGCAAACAGCGCTACAGACAGCAGAACAACGCAGATGAGTTCGATGTAGATCTTGCGGATGGGCTTTTTGTTGAGGACCCAGCCGGCTGAAATTCTCCCGAAGACCTCTGCGATCGCCATGGCCGACAGGATGTACGCCGAGTGGTCTTTGCTGATGCCAAGGCTGAGACTCAGGGGAATGATGTAGAGGGAGGGAGCGAAGAAGCCCAGGGTAGCGAACAGCCCAAAGAATGCGTAAAAGATAAAGCTACAGTCTCTCATCACAGAGAAGTCCAGTAGATTGGTTTTTGGTTCTGGAGGGGTGGTGTTATTTTCAACAAGTATCTGCACATGTTCCTTTGGTTCTTCACTTTTCGGCTCTGCTTTGGCGTTTCCAGGCACATTGCTGGGTGAGGTAGTTATTTCTACTCCTGAGTCTATGGACTCTATTGAGGTGCGTGTTTGCTCGTTTTCAAGCATGTACTTTGTCTCCGCGGGCTCTTCAGGAGGCTGCGCTTTCACTTCTTCTTGCTCTTTGATGATAATGGGTCGCAGCAGTGATCCGCAGACGACGATGCTGAGCTGAAGCACCCCGACAGAAAGGAGGCTGTATCTCCAGCCGATCTGCTCCTTCAGACCAGTAATTGCTGAGGAAAACGAGGGCAGAAGAAGAAAGTGTAAGTGGAAAAGCCTGTAGTTACACCAAGGAGCTATTTGAATTACAGCTGGGAAAGTAACGGAGGCTTCACCACGGGAGGGTCTCAAGCACCTCACCTTTGCAGAGGCTAGGCAGGGGTCCCTCCTGCCCAGGGCCACCCAAGGGTCTGGCACCCATGTTTCTCCCATCATCTGCAGCAGGTAACACCTGGCTAGAGGTTACCTTCTGCTAGGTGGCCACCTCTAAGGTCCCGGTAAGTTTGGGATGTGCAAGAATGAAGGTGGTGGTATTCTTAGTGAATAAGAGCAAACTCAACATTCGAGTTTCCTCTCAGCCGACTCCACCCTGAAACCAGCTACTAGAGGAAGTGTCATAACTCTACCCAAAGGTCTGTGTCACTGCTTACAGGCCTTCATTTGCAACCAAAGCAGCTTTGCAGTGGGTTTTAGCCGAAAGCAAGCGTGCACAGACCACTTGAACTGCGGAGGACAAGTGGTGACAGGGCAGTGACAGGGCAGTGCTGCCTGGGGACAGGTCCCCAAAAGGCCGCAGCAGGTCGGCACGCTGTGCTAAGCACAAGCCCACTAACCTTTAGGAGCAGTTGTGTTCTGTGTGTGTTTTAAATAGCTGAAGTTTCTCGGTCTTATTTTTAGCCAGCTAGATCTATATGGGGAGCCCGGCGGGCTGCGTATCGGTGAGGCACGTCCTGCTCTGGCAGGCGATGCTGGGGACAGCTCGGGCATCGTTAGACCGGTCTCTAGGATTACTTGTAACCCTGCCTGCAGGGAACGAGTGCCACGGGCACGTGAGCAGCCACCTGTGGGCTTTAGCAGCTCATGGGAAGGTCCGTGAGCACCCCGGCACGGATGGCCTTCGGGTCCCATTTGCTTAGGAGAAGGATCAGAGCAGGGTTGTGCTTTACGCGTGCGCGCATGAACCCGCAGTGCTGGGGGACTGTACCTGGTGCGAAGGAGAAAACAGCAAAACATTCCCCTGTGGATGCCACTGCTGTGACCAGCGAGCGTCTTTTGTCAAAATACTGTGATAAAATGGTGACAGTCGGGAGGAAAGAGAGGCAGTATCCAAGGCCTGTGAATAAATGCCAAAAATTGCCATAACAACAAGTAAAGGAGGGGGAAACACCGATGGGAGAACACGTTAAGTCAGCTTTCCCGGTGGCAGATTACAGTATCATTTCGGCCAACTCGGCAAGTCACCCTGGAAGAAAATCATTGGGGAAACCAGAATGTTAATTTTTTTTTTTTAAAGATTGGAGGGGGCAAAAAGAAAAAAAGAAAGAATAAACCACCACCAAATCAGAGCCCCAACCTCCTAAACCTGCTAGACTAATGCCTTCTGTTCCCAAAGAGCCAACGGGATCCTCTTTGAGGACCGTATCTGCCTAAAGAGTTTGAGCCTGTAGCAATTGCTCCCCTACGCGAGGCAAGCTGCCGGCACGGGAGCGAGCAGGATGCCCAGGCCAGATCGGAGAGGGGGAAAAAGTACAATAAGAAGAGAGCTGAGAGGATTTGACCCCGTGAACAGCTTTCACATCCCCAGCGATCCCAGTCAGAAGCCATCGGTACAGCTGCACTAGCGCAGTGGTCTGGGGGACCAAGCCCCAGGGTGTCCCCAGGGTGTCGGGGGCAGAAAGCCAAGCCTTCAGCCCAGCCATCACCTCTACCGGGAGGGGAAGTTGAGCTCAGAAGGGGCAGCAGCATTGCTCAAGCACACCCCCCCCCGCCACAGGGAGTAAAATCCCCATGGCCACAGCCACGCCTGCGGGAAGCCGCGGGACAGGGCGAAGCGTTGGTCAGCGGGAATAGGGCGACTCACCAGAGATGACACCGATGGTGACGTACATGTCCACAACAGTGCGGGCGAAGGAGGCAGTGACCATGCCGGTGCTGATCAGCACCCCCCCGGCCATCACCACCAAGCGGTGACCGAACCGATTGCTGAGGACTGTTGACAGCGGAGCTGGATGGGTGGGAAAGGAAGAGAGTCTTGGTCAACACCCCTCGGCAACTCGACCAGCCACCATCTCCTTCAAGAGCGCTTCCGGTGCCCCCGCCCCGGTCCCCACGCCTCGCCACCTCCCCTCCCCGCTGGCCTCACGCCGCAGAGCATCGCCCAGAGGCACCCTCGGAGCCCTGCTCCGCTCACAGCGTTTGGGGTGTGCCAACGAAGCCACCAGACGGGTGCGTGGCAGCCAGGGACAAACCTGAGCAACACCCGGAGACCCAGTGCATTTCGGCAAGACTCCAGTTCTCACTAATCCTCTTTCCTACAGAGCTGGGGTCGGAATGCACTTTCACTCCTCGCTGAGAGCCGCACGGCCGGGCCAGGCTCAGCGACACGCACCACATCCCTGTACCACGCAGGAGGATGCGACCTGAGGCCACGAGGGGCTGCCGGACTGAGAGACGCTTCTGGGTATTCCAGGAGCACGCAGCCTCCGGACTGTACTTCAACTTTTCTTTGCAACGGAGCCATGAGAGCCACGGCAGTCAGAGACCAGCTCCTCGTGTGCTGAGTCAGCAGTATGACCGCCCCTGGCACTCACCCCCAACGCCCGTTCCTCTCACCTGTGAAGGACTGTACAAACACACATATGGATATGATCCATGATATCCTGCTGTTGGTTTCATCAAAGCTTTCCATCAGGTCATTAAAGAAGACACCGAACGATTTTATAATGCCGTACGTTAGAGCTTCCACAAAGAAGAAAGCAAAAGCAACCGTCCAACCCCATCCTCCATCAGGCACTTTAGTATAAACATTGGGAGCCGTGCACGGCATTTTTACAGCTTTGACCGTCATTTTCTTGATCTGAAAAAGAGGGGAGAAAGAGCCAGGCATCAGTTGAAGATGAATTTTGGTGCGAGAGGCACGGCCCAACAGCCGTACCCAACCGCCCGCGGCCCCCCCCTGCGCTGCCGAGGGGCGAAATGCCGGAGGCGGGATGGCGTTTGCGCCTTTGTCACCCCATGGGGCTTGTTTCTGTGGGTGCTCCGTGCGCCCAGAGCAGCGAGTCTCTGCCCGGCACCCGGGCGAGCTGTTCCCATCGGCAAAACCCAGCGCCCGGGAGCCATCATCTGTGT